>NC_137635.1:21751444-21778944 GCF_963383615.2 Lipophrys pholis | reverse complement strand
TTTTCTGTGATATTTGACATAGATTTCACCAGTTTTCCTCAACTCTGAAAAAGCTTACAGCACCTGGTATTCCTAAGCAGTCTCCCATCCCAGTACTAACCAGGCCCTACCCTTCTTAGCTTCCGAGATCAGACGAGATTGGGCGGTTTTAAGGTGGTATGGCTGTAAGCAAAGGTCACGAAGACAGCAATGCTTCTTATACGTCAGTTATTGAAACCACGCCAGATAGATAGAAAGATAGATAGATAGATAGATAGATAGATAGATAGATAGATAGATAGATAGATAGATAGATAGATAGATAGATAGATAGATAGATAGATAGATAGATAGATAGATAGATAGATAGATAGATAGATAGATAAATTATTAGGTAAGTTGCAAAATATTTTCTGTGATATTTGACATAGATTTCACCAGTTTTCCTCAACTCTGAAAAAACCTTATAGCACCTGGTATTCCTAAGCAGTCTCCCATCCCAGTACTAACCAGGCCCTACCCTTCTTAGCTTCCGAGATCAGACGAGATCGGGCGGTTTTAAGGTGGTATGGCTGTAAGCAAAGGTCACGAAGACAGCAATGCTTCTTATACGTCAGTTATTGAAACCACGCCAGATAGATAGATAGATAGATAGATAGATAGATAGATAGATAGATAGATAGATAGATAGATAGATAGATAGATAGATAGATAGATAGATAGATAGATAGATAGATAGATAGATAGATAAATTATTAGGTAAGTTGCAAAATATTTTCTGTGATATTTGACATAGATTTCACCAGTTTTCCTCAACTCTGAAAAAGCTTACAGCACCTGGTATTCCTAAGCAGTCTCCCATCCCAGTACTAACCAGGCCCTACCCTTCTTAGCTTCCGAGATCAGACGAGATCGGGCGGTTTTAAGGTGGTATGGCTGTAAGCAAAGGTCACGAAGACAGCAATGCTTCTTATACGTCAGTTATTGAAACCACGCCAGATAGATAGAAAGATAGATAGATAGATAGATAGATAGATAGATAGATAGATAGATAGATAGATAGATAGATAGATAGATAGATAGATAGATAGATAGATAGATAGATAGATAGATAGATAGATAGATAGATAGATAGATAAATTATTAGGTGAGTTGCAAAATATTTTCTGTGATATTTGACATAGATTTCACCAGTTTTCCTCAACTCTGAAAAAGCTTACAGCACCTGGTATTCCTAAGCAGTCTCCCATCCCAGTACTAACCAGGCCCTACCCTTCTTAGCTTCCGAGATCAGACGAGATCGGGCAGTTTTAAGGTGGTATGGCTGTAAGCAAAGGTCACGAAGACAGCAATGCTTCTTATACGTCAGTTATTGAAACCACGCCAGATAGATAGATAGATAGATAGATAGATAGATAGATAGATAGATAGATAGATAGATAGATAGATAGATAGATAGATAGATAGATAGATAGATAGATAGATAGATAGATAAATTATTAGGTAAGTTGCAAAATATTTTCTGTGATATTTGACATAGATTTCACCAGTTTTCCTCAACTCTGAAAAAACCTTACAGCACCTGGTATTCCTAAGCAGTCTCCCATCCCAGTACTAACCAGGCCCTACCCTTCTTAGCTTCCGAGATCAGACGAGATCGGGCGGTTTTAAGGTGGTATGGCTGTAAGCAAAGGTCACGAAGACAGCAATGCTTCTTATACGTCAGTTATTGAAACCACGCCAGATAGATAGATAGATAGATAGATAGATAGATAGATAGATAGATAGATAGATAGATAGATAGATAGATAGATAGATAGATAGATAGATAGATAAATTATTAGGTGAGTTGCAAAATATTTTCTGTGATATTTGACATAGATTTCACCAGTTTTCCTCAACTCTGAAAAAGCTTACAGCACCTGGTATTCCTAAGCAGTCTCCCATCCCAGTACTAACCAGGCCCTACCCTTCTTAGCTTCCGAGATCAGACGAGATTGGGCGGTTTTAAGGTGGTATGGCTGTAAGCAAAGGTCACGAAGACAGCAATGCTTCTTATACGTCAGTTATTGAAACCACGCCAGATAGATAGAAAGATAGATAGATAGATAGATAGATAGATAGATAGATAGATAGATAGATAGATAGATAGATAGATAGATAGATAGATAGATAGATAGATAGATAAATTATTAGGTAAGTTGCAAAATATTTTCTGTGATATTTGACATAGATTTCACCAGTTTTCCTCAACTCTGAAAAAACCTTATAGCACCTGGTATTCCTAAGCAGTCTCCCATCCCAGTACTAACCAGGCCCTACCCTTCTTAGCTTCCGAGATCAGACGAGATCGGGCGGTTTTAAGGTGGTATGGCTGTAAGCAAAGGTCACGAAGACAGCAATGCTTCTTATACGTCAGTTATTGAAACCACGCCAGATAGATAGATAGATAGATAGATAGATAGATAGATAGATAGATAGATAGATAGATAGATAGATAGATAGATAGATAGATAGATAGATAGATAGATAGATAGATAGATAGATAGATAGATAGATAAATAAATTATTAGGTGAGTTGCAAAATATTTTCTGTGATATTTGACATAGATTTCACCAGTTTTCCTCAACTCTGAAAAAGCTTACAGCACCTGGTATTCCTAAGCAGTCTCCCATCCCAGTACTAACCAGGCCCTACCCTTCTTAGCTTCCGAGATCAGACGAGATCGGGCGGTTTTAAGGTGGTATGGCTGTAAGCAAAGGTCACGAAGACAGCAATGCTTCTTATACGTCAGTTATTGAAACCACGCCAGATAGATAGAAAGATAGATAGATAGATAGATAGATAGATAGATAGATAGATAGATAGATAGATAGATAGATAGATAGATAGATAGATAGATAGATAGATAGATAGATAAATTATTAGGTACGTTGCAAAATATTTTCTGTGATATTTGACATAGATTTCACCAGTTTTCCTCAACTCTGAAAAAGCTTACAGCACCTGGTATTCCTAAGCAGTCTCCCATCCCAGTACTAACCAGGCCCTACCCTTCTTAGCTTCCGAGATCAGACGAGATCGGGCGGTTTTAAGGTGGTATGGCTGTAAGCAAAGGTCACGAAGACAGCAATGCTTCTTATACGTCAGTTATTGAAACCACGCCAGATAGATAGAAAGATAGATAGATAGATAGATAGATAGATAGATAGATAGATAGATAGATAGATAGATAGATAGATAGATAAATTATTAGGTACGTTGCAAAATATTTTCTGTGATATTTGACATAGATTTCACCAGTTTTCCTCAACTCTGAAAAAGCTTACAGCACCTGGTATTCCTAAGCAGTCTCCCATCCCAGTACTAACCAGGCCCTACCCTTCTTAGCTTCCGAGATCAGACGAGATCGGGCGGTTTTAAGGTGGTATGGCTGTAAGCAAAGGTCACGAAGACAGCAATGCTTCTTATACGTCAGTTATTGAAACCACGCCAGATAGATAGATAGATAGATAGATAGATAGATAGATAGATAGATAGATAGATAGATAGATAGATAGATAGATAGATAGATAGATAGATAGATAGATAGATAGATAGATAGATAGATAGATAAATTATTAGGTACGTTGCAAAATATTTTCTGTGATATTTGACATAGATTTCACCAGTTTTCCTCAACTCTGAAAAAGCTTACAGCACCTGGTATTCCTAAGCAGTCTCCCATCCCAGTACTAACCAGGCCCTACCCTTCTTAGCTTCCGAGATCAGACGCGATCGGGCGGTTTTAAGGTGGTATGGCTGTAAGGAAAGGTCACGAAGACAGCAATGCTTCTTATACGTCAGTTATTGAAACCACGCCAGATAGATAGATAGATAGATAGATAGATAGATAGATAGATAGATAGATAGATAGATAGATAGATAGATAGATAGATAGATAGATAGATAGATAGATAGATAGATAGATAGATAGATAGATAGATAGATAGATAGATAGATAGATAGATAAATTATTAGGTAAGTTGCAAAATATTTTCTGTGATATTTGACATAGATTTCACCAGTTTTCCTCAACTCTGAAAAAGCTTACAGCACCTGGTATTCCTAAGCAGTCTCCCATCCCAGTACTAACCAGGCCCTACCCTTCTTAGCTTCCGAGATCAGACAAGATCGGGCGGTTTTAAGGTGGTATGGCTGTAAGCGAAGGTCACGAAGACAGCAATGCTTCTTATACGTCAGTTATTGAAACCACGCCAGATAGATAGATAGATAGATAGATAGATAGATAGATAGATAGATAGATAGATAGATAAATTATTAGGTGAGTTGCAAAATATTTTCTGTGATATTTGACATAGATTTCACCAGTTTTCCTCAACTCTGAAAAAGCTTACAGCACCTGGTATTCCTAAGCAGTCTCCCATCCCAGTACTAACCAGGCCCTACCCTTCTTAGCTTCCGAGATCAGACGAGATCGGGCGGTTTTAAGGTGGTATGGCTGTAAGCAAAGGTCACGAAGACAGCAATGCTTCTTATACGTCAGTTATTGAAACCACGCCAGATAGATAGAAAGATAGATAGATAGATAGATAGATAGATAGATAGATAGATAGATAGATAGATAGATAGATAGATAGATAGATAGATAGATAAATTATTAGGTATGTTGCAAAATATTTTCTGTGATATTTGACATAGATTTCACCAGTTTTCCTCAACTCTGAAAAAGCTTACAGCACCTGGTATTCCTAAGCAGTCTCCCATCCCAGTACTAACCAGGCCCTACCCTTCTTAGCTTCCGAGATCAGACGAGATCGGGCGGTTTTAAGGTGGTATGGCTGTAAGCAAAGGTCACGAAGACAGCAATGCTTCTTATACGTCAGTTATTGAAACCACGCCAGATAGATAGATAGATAGATAGATAGATAGATAGATAGATAGATAGATAGATAGATAGATAGATAGATAGATAGATAAATAAATTATTAGGTGAGTTGCAAAATATTTTCTGTGATATTTGACATAGATTTCACCAGTTTTCCTCAACTCTGAAAAAGCTTACAGCACCTGGTATTCCTAAGCAGTCTCCCATCCCAGTACTAACCAGGCCCTACCCTTCTTAGCTTCCGAGATCAGACGAGATCGGGCGGTTTTAAGGTGGTATGGCTGTAAGCAAAGGTTACGAAGACAGCAATGCTTCTTATACGTCAGTTATTGAAACCACGCCAGATAGATAGAAAGATAGATAGATAGATAGATAGATAGATAGATAGATAGATAGATAGATAGATAGATAGATAGATAGATAGATAGATAGATAGATAGATAAATTATTAGGTACGTTGCAAAATATTTTCTGTGATATTTGACATAGATTTCACCAGTTTTCCTTTTACTCTGAAAAAGCTTACAGCACCTGGTATTCCTAAGCAGTCTCCCATCCCAGTACTAACCAGGCCCTACCCTTCTTAGCTTCCGAGATCAGACGAGATCGGGCGGTTTTAAGGTGGTATGGCTGTAAGCAAAGGTCGCGAAGACAGCAATGCTTCTTATACGTCAGTTATTGAAACCACGCCAGATAGATAGATAGATAGATAGATAGATAGATAGATAGATAGATAGATAGATAGATAGATAGATAGATAGATAGATAGATAGATAGATAGATAGATAGATAGATAGATAAATAAATTATTAGGTGAGTTGCAAAATATTTTCTGTGATATTTGACATAGATTTCACCAGTTTTCCTCAACTCTGAAAAAGCTTACAGCACCTGGTATTCCTAAGCAGTCTCCCATCCCAGTACTAACCAGGCCCTACCCTTCTTAGCTTCCGAGATCAGACGAGATCGGGCGGTTTTAAGGTGGTATGGCTGTAAGCAAAGGTTACGAAGACAGCAATGCTTCTTATACGTCAGTTATTGAAACCACGCCAGATAGATAGAAAGATAGATAGATAGATAGATAGATAGATAGATAGATAGATAGATAGATAGATAGATAGATAGATAGATAAATTATTAGGTACGTTGCAAAATATTTTCTGTGATATTTGACATAGATTTCACCAGTTTTCCTTTTACTCTGAAAAAGCTTACAGCACCTGGTATTCCTAAGCAGTCTCCCATCCCAGTACTAACCAGGCCCTACCCTTCTTAGCTTCCGAGATCAGACGAGATCGGGCGGTTTTAAGGTGGTATGGCTGTAAGCAAAGGTCACGAAGACGGCAATGCTTCTTATACGTCAGTTATTGAAACCACGCCAGATAGATAGATAGATAGATACATAGATAGAGAGAGAGAGAGAGAGAGAGAGAGAGAGAGAGAGAGAGAGAGAGAGATAGATAGATAGATAGATAGATAAATTATTCGGTGAGTTGCAAAATATTTTCTGTGATATTTGACATAGATTTCACCAGTTTTCCTCAACTCTGAAAAAGCTTACAGCACCTGGTATTCCTAAGCAGTCTCCCATCCCATTACTAACCAGGCCCTACCCTTCTTAGCTTCCGAGATCAGACGAGATCGGGCGGTTTTAAGGGGGTATGGCTGTAAGCAAAGGTCACGAAGACAGCAATGCTTCTTATACGTCAGTTATTGAAACCACGCCAGATAGATAGATAGATAGATAGATAGATAGATAGATAGATAGATAGATAGATAGATAGATAGATAGATAGATAGATAGATAGATAGATAGATAGATAGATAGATAGATAGATAGATAGATAGATAGATAGATAGATAGATAGATAGATAGATAGATAAATTATTAGGTAAGTTGCAAAATATTTTCTGTGATATTTGACATAGATTTCACCAGTTTTCCTCAACTCTGAAAAAGCTTACAGCACCTGGTATTCCTAAACAGTCTCCCATCCCAGTACTAACCAGGCCCTACCCTTCTTAGCTTCCGAGATCAGACGAGATCGGGCGGTTTTAAGGTGGTATGGCTGTAAGCAAAGGTCACGAAGACAGCAATGCTTCTTATACGTCAGTTATTGAAACCACGCCAGATAGATAGATAGATAGATAGATAGATAGATAGATAGATAGATAGATAGATAGATAGATAGATAGATAGATAGATAGATAGATAGATAGATAGATAGATAAATTATTAGGTAAGTTGCAAAATATTTTCTGTGATATTTGACATAGATTTCACCAGTTTTCCTCAACTCTGAAAAAGCTTACAGCACCTGGTATTCCTAAGCAGTCTCCCATCCCAGTACTAACCAGGCCCTACCCTTCTTAGCTTCCGAGATCAGACGAGATCGGGCGGTTTTAAGGTGGTATGGCTGTAAGCAAAAGTCACGAAGACAGCAATGCTTCTTATACGTCAGTTATTGAAACCACGCCAGATAGATAGATAGATAGATAGATAGATAGATAGATAGATAGATAGATAGATAGATAGATAGATAGATAGATAGATAGATAGATAGATAGATAGATAGATAGATAGATAGATAGATAGATAAATTATTAGGTGAGTTGCAAAATATTTTCTGTGATATTTGACATAGATTTCACCAGTTTTCCTCAACTCTGAAAAAGCTTACAGCACCTGGTATTCCTAAGCAGTCTCCCATCCCAGTACTAACCAGGCCCTACCCTTCTTAGCTTCCGAGATCAGACGAGATTGGGCGGTTTTAAGGTGGTATGGCTGTAAGCAAAGGTCACGAAGACAGCAATGCTTCTTATACGTCAGTTATTGAAACCACGCCAGATAGATAGAAAGATAGATAGATAGATAGATAGATAGATAGATAGATAGATAGATAGATAGATAGATAGATAGATAGATAGATAGATAGATAGATAGATAGATAGATAGATAGATAGATAGATAGATAGATAAATTATTAGGTAAGTTGCAAAATATTTTCTGTGATATTTGACATAGATTTCACCAGTTTTCCTCAACTCTGAAAAAACCTTATAGCACCTGGTATTCCTAAGCAGTCTCCCATCCCAGTACTAACCAGGCCCTACCCTTCTTAGCTTCCGAGATCAGACGAGATCGGGCGGTTTTAAGGTGGTATGGCTGTAAGCAAAGGTCACGAAGACAGCAATGCTTCTTATACGTCAGTTATTGAAACCACGCCAGATAGATAGATAGATAGATAGATAGATAGATAGATAGATAGATAGATAGATAGATAGATAGATAGATAGATAGATAGATAGATAGATAGATAGATAGATAGATAAATAAATTATTAGGTGAGTTGCAAAATATTTTCTGTGATATTTGACATAGATTTCACCAGTTTTCCTCAACTCTGAAAAAGCTTACAGCACCTGGTATTCCTAAGCAGTCTCCCATCCCAGTACTAACCAGGCCCTACCCTTCTTAGCTTCCAAGATCAGACGAGATCGGGCGGTTTTAAGGTGGTATGGCTGTAAGCAAAGGTCACGAAGACAGCAATGCTTCTTATACGTCAGTTATTGAAACCACGCCAGATAGATAGAAAGATAGATAGATAGATAGATAGATAGATAGATAGATAGATAGATAGATAGATAGATAGATAGATAGATAGATAGATAGATAGATAGATAGATAGATAGATAGATAGATAGATAGATAAATTATTAGGTACGTTGCAAAATATTTTCTGTGATATTTGACATAGATTTCACCAGTTTTCCTCAACTCTGAAAAAGCTTACAGCACCTGGTATTCCTAAGCAGTCTCCCATCCCAGTACTAACCAGGCCCTACCCTTCTTAGCTTCCGAGATCAGACGAGATCGGGCGGTTTTAAGGTGGTATGGCTGTAAGCAAAGGTCACGAAGACAGCAATGCTTCTTATACGTCAGTTATTGAAACCACGCCAGATAGATAGAAAGATAGATAGATAGATAGATAGATAGATAGATAGATAGATAGATAGATAGATAGATAGATAGATAGATAGATAGATAGATAAATTATTAGGTACGTTGCAAAATATTTTCTGTGATATTTGACATAGATTTCACCAGTTTTCCTCAACTCTGAAAAAGCTTACAGCACCTGGTATTCCTAAGCAGTCTCCCATCCCAGTACTAACCAGGCCCTACCCTTCTTAGCTTCCGAGATCAGACGAGATCGGGCGGTTTTAAGGTGGTATGGCTGTAAGCAAAGGTCACGAAGACAGCAATGCTTCTTATACGTCAGTTATTGAAACCACGCCAGATAGATAGATAGATAGATAGATAGATAGATAGATAGATAGATAGATAGATAGATAGATAGATAGATAGATAAATTATTAGGTACGTTGCAAAATATTTTCTGTGATATTTGACATAGATTTCACCAGTTTTCCTCAACTCTGAAAAAGCTTACAGCACCTGGTATTCCTAAGCAGTCTCCCATCCCAGTACTAACCAGGCCCTACCCTTCTTAGCTTCCGAGATCAGACGCGATCGGGCGGTTTTAAGGTGGTATGGCTGTAAGGAAAGGTCACGAAGACAGCAATGCTTCTTATACGTCAGTTATTGAAACCACGCCAGATAGATAGATAGATAGATAGATAGATAGATAGATAGATAGATAGATAGATAGATAGATAGATAGATAGATAGATAGATAGATAGATAGATAGATAGATAGATAGATAGATAGATAGATAGATAGATAAATTATTAGGTGAGTTGCAAAATATTTTCTGTGATATTTGACATAGATTTCACCAGTTTTCCTCAACTCTGAAAAAGCTTACAGCACCTGGTATTCCTAAGCAGTCTCCCATCCCAGTACTAACCAGGCCCTACCCTTCTTAGCTTCCGAGATCAGACGAGATCGGGCGGTTTTAAGGTGGTATGGCTGTAAGCAAAGGTCACGAAGACAGCAATGCTTCTTATACGTCAGTTATTGAAACCACGCCAGATAGATAGATAGATAGATAGATAGATAGATAGATAGATAGATAGATAGATAGATAAATTATTAGGTGAGTTGCAAAATATTTTCTGTGATATTTGACATAGATTTCACCAGTTTTCCTCAACTCTGAAAAAGCTTACAGCACCTGGTATTCCTAAGCAGTCTCCCATCCCAGTACTAACCAGGCCCTACCCTTCTTAGCTTCCGAGATCAGACGAGATCGGGCGGTTTTAAGGTGGTATGGCTGTAAGCAAAGGTCACGAAGACAGCAATGCTTCTTATACGTCAGTTATTGAAACCACGCCAGATAGATAGAAAGATAGATAGATAGATAGATAGATAGATAGATAGATAGATAGATAGATAGATAGATAGATAGATAGATAGATAGATAAATTATTAGGTATGTTGCAAAATATTTTCTGTGATATTTGACATAGATTTCACCAGTTTTCCTCAACTCTGAAAAAGCTTACAGCACCTGGTATTCCTAAGCAGTCTCCCATCCCAGTACTAACCAGGCCCTACCCTTCTTAGCTTCCGAGATCAGACGAGATCGGGCGGTTTTAAGGTGGTATGGCTGTAAGCAAAGGTCACGAAGACAGCAATGCTTCTTATACGTCAGTTATTGAAACCACGCCAGATAGATAGATAGATAGATAGATAGATAGATAGATAGATAGATAGATAGATAGATAGATAGATAGATAGATAGATAGATAGATAGATAAATAAATTATTAGGTGAGTTGCAAAATATTTTCTGTGATATTTGACATAGATTTCACCAGTTTTCCTCAACTCTGAAAAAGCTTACAGCACCTGGTATTCCTAAGCAGTCTCCCATCCCAGTACTAACCAGGCCCTACCCTTCTTAGCTTCCGAGATCAGACGAGATCGGGCGGTTTTAAGGTGGTATGGCTGTAAGCAAAGGTTACGAAGACAGCAATGCTTCTTATACGTCAGTTATTGAAACCACGCCAGATAGATAGAAAGATAGATAGATAGATAGATAGATAGATAGATAGATAGATAGATAGATAGATAGATAGATAGATAGATAGATAGATAGATAGATAAATTATTAGGTACGTTGCAAAATATTTTCTGTGATATTTGACATAGATTTCACCAGTTTTCCTTTTACTCTGAAAAAGCTTACAGCACCTGGTATTCCTAAGCAGTCTCCCATCCCAGTACTAACCAGGCCCTACCCTTCTTAGCTTCCGAGATCAGACGAGATCGGGCGGTTTTAAGGTGGTATGGCTGTAAGCAAAGGTCACGAAGACAGCAATGCTTCTTATACGTCAGTTATTGAAACCACGCCAGATAGATAGATAGATAGATAGATAGATAGATAGATAGATAGATAGATAGATAGATAGATAGATAGATAGATAGATAGATAGATAGATAGATAGATAGATAGATAGATAGATAAATAAATTATTAGGTGAGTTGCAAAATATTTTCTGTGATATTTGACATAGATTTCACCAGTTTTCCTCAACTCTGAAAAAGCTTACAGCACCTGGTATTCCTAAGCAGTCTCCCATCCCAGTACTAACCAGGCCCTACCCTTCTTAGCTTCCGAGATCAGACGAGATCGGGCGGTTTTAAGGTGGTATGGCTGTAAGCAAAGGTTACGAAGACAGCAATGCTTCTTATACGTCAGTTATTGAAACCACGCCAGATAGATAGAAAGATAGATAGATAGATAGATAGATAGATAGATAGATAGATAGATAGATAGATAGATAAATTATTAGGTACGTTGCAAAATATTTTCTGTGATATTTGACATAGATTTCACCAGTTTTCCTTTTACTCTGAAAAAGCTTACAGCACCTGGTATTCCTAAGCAGTCTCCCATCCCAGTACTAACCAGGCCCTACCCTTCTTAGCTTCCGAGATCAGACGAGATCGGGCGGTTTTAAGGTGGTATGGCTGTAAGCAAAGGTCACGAAGACGGCAATGCTTCTTATACGTCAGTTATTGAAACCACGCCAGATAGATAGATAGATAGATACATAGATAGAGAGAGAGAGAGAGAGAGAGAGAGAGAGAGAGAGAGAGAGATAGATAGATAGATAGATAGATAAATTATTCGGTGAGTTGCAAAATATTTTCTGTGATATTTGACATAGATTTCACCAGTTTTCCTCAACTCTGAAAAAGCTTACAGCACCTGGTATTCCTAAGCAGTCTCCCATCCCATTACTAACCAGGCCCTACCCTTCTTAGCTTCCGAGATCAGACGAGATCGGGCGGTTTTAAGGGGGTATGGCTGTAAGCAAAGGTCACGAAGACAGCAATGCTTCTTATACGTCAGTTATTGAAACCACGCCAGATAGATAGATAGATAGATAGATAGATAGATAGATAGATAGATAGATAGATAGATAGATAGATAGATAGATAGATAGATAGATAGATAGATAGATAGATAGATAGATAGATAGATAGATAAATTATTAGGTAAGTTGCAAAATATTTTCTGTGATATTTGACATAGATTTCACCAGTTTTCCTCAACTCTGAAAAAGCTTACAGCACCTGGTATTCCTAAACAGTCTCCCATCCCAGTACTAACCAGGCCCTACCCTTCTTAGCTTCCGAGATCAGACGAGATCGGGCGGTTTTAAGGTGGTATGGCTGTAAGCAAAGGTCACGAAGACAGCAATGCTTCTTATACGTCAGTTATTGAAACCACGCCAGATAGATAGATAGATAGATAGATAGATAGATAGATAGATAGATAGATAGATAGATAGATAGATAGATAGATAGATAGATAGATAGATAGATAGATAGATAGATAAATTATTAGGTAAGTTGCAAAATATTTTCTGTGATATTTGACATAGATTTCACCAGTTTTCCTCAACTCTGAAAAAGCTTACAGCACCTGGTATTCCTAAGCAGTCTCCCATCCCAGTACTAACCAGGCCCTACCCTTCTTAGCTTCCGAGATCAGACGAGATCGGGCGGTTTTAAGGTGGTATGGCTGTAAGCAAAAGTCACGAAGACAGCAATGCTTCTTATACGTCAGTTATTGAAACCACGCCAGATAGATAGATAGATAGATAGATAGATAGATAGATAGATAGATAGATAGATAGATAGATAGATAGATAGATAGATAGATAGATAGATAGATAGATAGATAGATAGATAGATAGATAGATAGATAGATAAATTATTAGGTAAGTTGCAAAATATTTTCTGTGATATTTGACATAGATTTCACCAGTTTTCCTCAACTCTGAAAAAGCTTACAGCACCTGGTATTCCTAAGCAGTCTCCCATCCCAGTACTAACCAGGCCCTACCCTTCTTAGCTTCCGAGATCAGACGAGATCGGGCGGTTTTAAGGTGGTATGGCTGTAAGCAAAGGTCACGAAGACAGCAATGCTTCTTATACGTCAGTTATTGAAACCACGCCAGATAGATAGAAAGATAGATAGATAGATAGATAGATAGATAGATAGATAGATAGATAGATAGATAGATAGATAGATAGATAGATAGATAGATAGATAGATAGATAGATAGATAAATTATTAGGTAAGTTGCAAAATATTTTCTGTGATATTTGACATAGATTTCACCAGTTTTCCTCAACTCTGAAAAAGCTTACAGCACCTGGTATTCCTAAGCAGTCTCCCATCCCAGTACTAACCAGGCCCTACCCTTCTTAGCTTCCGAGATCAGACGAGATCGGGTGGTTTTAAGGTGGTATGGCTGTAAGCAAAGGTCACGAAGACAGCAATGCTTCTTATACGTCAGTTATTGAAACCACGCCAGATAGATAGATAGATAGATAGATAGATAGATAGATAGATAGATAGATAGATAGATAGATAGATAGATAGATAGATAGATAGATAGATAGATAGATAGATAGATAGATAGATAGATAAATTATTAGGTGAGTTGCAACATATTTTCTGTGATATTTGACATAGATTTCACCAGTTTTCCTCAACTCTGAAAAAGCTTACAGCACCTGGTATTCCTAAGCAGTCTCCCATCCCAGTACTAACCAGGCCCTACCCTTCTTAGCTTCCGAGATCAGACGAGATCGGGCGGTTTTAAGGTGGTATGGCTGTAAGCAAAGGTCACGAAGACAGCAATGCTTCTTATACGTCAGTTATTGAAACCACGCCAGATAGATAGAAAGATAGATAGATAGATAGATAGATAGATAGATAGATAGATAGATAGATAGATAGATAGATAGATAAATTATTAGGTACGTTGCAAAATATTTTCTGTGATATTTGACATAGATTTCACCAGTTTTCCTCAACTCTGAAAAAGCTTACAGCACCTGGTATTCCTAAGCAGTCTCCCATCCCAGTACTAACCAGGCCCTACCCTTCTTAGCTTCCGAGATCAGACGAGATCGGGCGGTTTTAAGGTGGTATGGCTGTAAGCAAAGGTCACGAAGACAGCAATGCTTCTTATACGTCAGTTATTGAAACCACGCCAGATAGATAGAAAGATAGATAGATAGATAGATAGATAGATAGATAGATAGATAGATAGATAGATAGATAGATAGATAGATAGATAGATAAATTATTAGGTGAGTTGCAAAATATTTTCTGTGATATTTGACATAGATTTCACCAGTTTTCCTCAACTCTGAAAAAGCTTACAGCACCTGGTATTCCTAAGCAGTCTCCCATCCCAGTACTAACCAGGCCCTACCCTTCTTAGCTTCCGAGATCAGACGAGATCGGGCGGTTTTAAGGTGGTACGGCTGTAAGCAAAGGTCACGAAGACAGCAATGCTTCTTATACGTCAGTTATTGAAACCACGCCACATAGATAGATAGATAGATAGATAGATAGATAGATAGATAGATAGATAGATAGATAGATAGATAGATAGATAGATAGATAGATAGATAGATAGATAGATAGATAGATAAATTATTAGGTAAGTTGCAAAATATTTTCTGTGATATTTGACATAGATTTCACCAGTTTTCCTCAACTCTGAAAAAGCTTACAGCACCTGGTATTCCTAAGCAGTCTCCCATCCCAGTACTAACCAGGCCCTACCCTTCTTAGCTTCCGAGATCAGACGAGATCGGGCGGTTTTAAGGTGGTATGGCTGTAAGCAAAGTTCACGAAGACAGCAATGCTTCTTATAAGTCAGTTATTGAAACCACGCCAGATAGATAGATAGATAGATAGATAGATAGATAGATAGATAGATAGATAGATAGATAGATAGATAGATAGATAGATAGATAAATTATTAGGTGAGTTGCAAAATATTTTCTGTGATATTTGACATAGATTTCACCAGTTTTCCTCAACTCTGAAAAAGCTTACAGCACCTGGTATTCCTAAGCAGTCTCCCATCCCAGTACTAACCAGGCCCTACCCTTCTTAGCTTCCGAGATCAGACGAGATCGGGCGGTTTTAAGGTGGTATGGCTGTAAGCAAAGGTCACGAAGACAGCAATGCTTCTTATACGTCAGTTATTGAAACCACGCCAGATAGATAGAAAGATAGATAGATCGATAGATAGATAGATAGATAGATAGATAGATAGATAGATAGATAGATAAATTATTAGGTACGTTGCAAAATATTTTCTGTGATATTTGACATAGATTTCACCAGTTTTCCTCAACTCTGAAAAAGCTTACAGCACCTGGTATTCCTAAGCAGTCTCCCATCCCAGTACTAACCAGGCCCTACCCTTCTTAGCTTCCGAGATCAGACGAGATCGGGCGGTTTTAAGGTGGTATGGCTGTAAGCAAAGGTCACGAAGACAGCAATGCTTCTTATACGTCAGTTATTGAAACCACGCCAGATAGATAGAAAGATAGATAGATAGATAGATAGATAGATAGATAGATAGATAGATAGATAGATAGATAGATAGATAGATAGATAGATAGATAGATAGATAGATAGATAGATAGATAGATAGATAGATAGATAGATAAATTATTAGGTGAGTTGCAAAATATTTTCTGTGATATTTGACATAGATTTCACCAGTTTTCCTCAACTCTGAAAAAGCTTACAGTACCTGGTATTCCTAAGCAGTCTCCCATCCCAGTACTAACCAGGCCCTACCCTTCTTAGCTTCCGAGATCAGACGAGATCGGGCGGTTTTAAGGTGGTACGGCTGTAAGCAAAGGTCACGAAGACAGCAATGCTTCTTATACGTCAGTTATTGAAACCACGCCACATAGATAGATAGATAGATAGATAGATAGATAGATAGATAGATAGATAGATAGATAGATAGATAGATAGATAGATAAATTATTAGGTAAGTTGCAAAATATTTTCTGTGATATTTGACATAGATTTCACCAGTTTTCCTCAACTCTGAAAAAGCTTACAGCACCTGGTATTCCTAAGCAGTCTCCCATCCCAGTACTAACCAGGCCCTACCCTTCTTAGCTTCCGAGATCAGACGAGATCGGGCGGTTTTAAGGTGGTATGGCTGTAAGCAAAGTTCACGAAGACAGCAATGCTTCTTATACGTCAGTTATTGAAACCACGCCAGATAGATAGATAGATAGATAGATAGATAGATAGATAGATAGATAGATAGATAGATAGATAGATAGATAGATAGATAGATAGATAGATAGATAGATAGATAGATAGATAGATAGATAGATAGATAGATAGATAGATAAATTATTAGGTGAGTTGCAAAATATTTTCTGTGATATTTGACATAGATTTCACCAGTTTTCCTCAACTCTGAAAAAGCTTACAGCACCTGGTATTCCTAAGCAGTCTCCCATCCCAGTACTAACCAGGCCCTACCCTTCTTAGCTTCCGAGATCAGACGAGATCGGGCGGTTTTAAGGTGGTATGGCTGTAAGCAAAGGTCACGAAGACAGCAATGCTTCTTATACGTCAGTTATTGAAACCACGCCAGATAGATAGATAGATAGATAGATAGATAGATAGATAGATAGATAGATAGATAGATAGATAGATAGATAGATAGATAGATAGATAGATAGATAGATAGATAGATAGATAGATAAATTATTAGGTAAGTTGCAAAATATTTTCTGTGATATTTGACATAGATTTCACCAGTTTTCCTCAACTCTGAAAAAGCTTACAGCACCTGGTATTCCTAAGCAGTCTCCCATCCCAGTACTAACCAGGCCCTACCCTTCTTAGCTTCCGAGATCAGACGAGATCGGGCGGTTTTAAGGTGGTATGGCTGTAAGCAAAGGTCACGAAGACAGCAATGCTTCTTATACGTCAGTTATTGAAACCACGCCAGATAGATAGATAGATAGATAGATAGATAGATAGATAGATAGATAGATAGATAGATAGATAGATAGATAGATAGATAGATAGATAGATAAATAAATTATTAGGTGAGTTGCAAAATATTTTCTGTGATATTTGACATAGATTTCACCAGTTTTCCTCAACTCTGAAAAAGCTTACAGCACCTGGTATTCCTAAGCAGTCTCCCATCCCAGTACTAACCAGGCCCTACCCATCTTAGCTTCCGAGATCAGACGAGATCGGGCGGTTTTAAGGTGGTATGGCTGTAAGCAAAGGTCACGAAGACAGCAATGCTTCTTATACGTCAGTTATTGAAACCACGCCAGATAGATAGAAAGATAGATAGATAGATAGATAGATAGATAGATAGATAGATAGATAGATAGATAGATAGATAGATAGATAGATAGATAGATAGATAGATAGATAGATAGATAAATTATTAGGTACGTTGCAAAATATTTTCTGTGATATTTGACATAGATTTCACCAGTTTTCCTCAACTCTGAAAAAGCTTACAGCACCTGGTATTCCTAAGCAGTCTCCCATCCCAGTACTAACCAGGCCCTACCCTTCTTAGCTTCCGAGATCAGACGAGATCGGGCGGTTTTAAGGTGGTATGGCTGTAAGCAAAGGTCACGAAGACAGCAATGCTTCTTATACGTCAGTTATTGAAACCACGCCAGATAGATAGATAGATAGATAGATAGATAGATAGATAGATAGATAGATAGATAGATAGATAGATAGATAGATAGATAGATAGATAAATTATTAGGTAAGTTGCAAAATATTTTCTGTGATATTTGACATAGATTTCACCAGTTTTCCTCAACTCTGAAAAAGCTTACAGCACCTGGTATTCCTAAGCAGTCTCCCATCCCAGTACTAACCAGGCCCTACCCTTCTTAGCTTCCGAGATCAGACGAGATCGGGCGGTTTTAAGGTGGTATGGCTGTAAGCAAAGGTCACGAAGACAGCAATGCTTCTTATACGTCAGTTATTGAAACCACGCCAGATAGATAGATAGATAGATAGATAGATAGATAGATAGATAGATAGATAGATAGATAGATAGATAGATAGATAGATAAATTATTAGGTAAGTTGCAAAATATTTTCTGTAATATTTGACATAGATTTCACCAGTTTTCCTCAACTCTGAAAAAGCTTACAGCACCTGGTATTCCTAAGCAGTCTCCCATCCCAGTACTAACCAGGCCCTACCCTTCTTAGCTTCCGAGATCAGACGAGATCGGGCGGTTTTAAGGTGGTATGGCTGTAAGCAAAGGTCACGAAGACAGCAATGCTTCTTATACGTCAGTTATTGAAACCACGCCAGATAGATAGATAGATAGATAGATAGATAGATAGATAGATAGATAGATAGATAGATAGATAGATAGATAGATAGATAGATAGATAGATAGATAGATAGATAGATAGATAAATTATTAGGTGAGTTGCAAAATATTTTCTGTGATATTTGACATAGATTTCACCAGTTTTCCTCAACTCTGAAAAAGCTTACAGCACCTGGTATTCCTAAGCAGTCTCCCATCCCAGTACTAACCAGGCCCTACCCTTCTTAGCTTCCGAGATCAGACGAGATCGGGCGGTTTTAAGGTGGTATGGCTGTAAGCAAAGGTCACGAAGACAGCAATGCTTCTTATACGTCAGTTATTGAAACCACGCCAGATAGATAGAAAGATAGATAGATAGATAGATAGATAGATAGATAGATAGATAGATAGATAGATAGATAGATAGATAGATAGATAGATAGATAGATAGATAGATAGATAGATAGATAGATAGATAAATTATTAGGTACGTTGCAAAATATTTTCTGTGATATTTGACATAGATTTCACCAGTTTTCCTCAACTCTGAAAAAGCTTACAGCACCTGGTATTCCTAAGCAGTCTCCCATCCCAGTACTAACCAGGCCCTACCCTTCTTAGCTTCCGAGATCAGACGAGATCGGGCGGTTTTAAGGTGGTATGGCTGTAAGCAAAGGTCACGAAGACAGCAATGCTTCTTATACGTCAGTTATTGAAACCACGCCAGATAGATAGAAAGATAGATAGATAGATAGATAGATAGATAGATAGATAGATAGATAGATAGATAAATTATTAGGTGAGTTGCAAAATATTTTCTGTGATATTTGACATAGATTTCACCAGTTTTCCTCAACTCTGAAAAAGCTTACAGCACCTGGTATTCCTAAGCAGTCTCCCATCCCAGTACTAACCAGGCCCTACCCTTCTTAGCTTCCGAGATCAGACGAGATCGGGCGGTTTTAAGGTGGTATGGCTGTAAGCAAAGGTCACGAAGACAGCAATGCTTCTTATACGTCAGTTATTGAAACCACGCCAGATAGATAGAAAGATAGATAGATAGATAGATAGATAGATAGATAGATAGATAGATAGATAGATAGATAGATAGATAGATAGATAGATAGATAGATAGATAGATAGATAGATAGATAAATTATTAGGTAAGGTGCAAAATATTTTCTGTGATATTTGACATAGATTTCACCAGTTTTCCTCAACTCTGAAAAAGCTTACAGCACCTGGTATTCCTAAGCAGTCTCCCATCCCAGTACTAACCAGGCCCTACCCTTCTTAGCTTCCGAGATCAGTCGAGATCGGGCGGTTTTAAGGTGGTATGGCTGTAAGCAAAGGTCACGAAGACAGCAATGCTTCTTATACGTCAGTTATTGAAACCACGCCAGATAGATAGATAGATAGATAGATAGATAGATAGATAGATAGATAGATAGATAGATAGATAGATAGATAGATAGATAGATAGATAGATAGATAGATAGATAGATAGATAGATAGATAAATTATTAGGTGAGTTGCAAAATATTTTCTGTGATATTTGACATAGATTTCACCAGTTTTCCTCAACTCTGAAAAAGCTTACAGCACCTGGTATTCCTAAGCAGTCTCCCATCCCAGTACTAACCAGGCCCTACCCTTCTTAGCTTCCGAGATCAGACGAGATTGGGCGGTTTTAAGGTGGTATGGCTGTAAGCAAAGGTCACGAAGACAGCAATGCTTCTTATACGTCAGTTATTGAAACCACGCCAGATAGATAGAAAGATAGATAGATAGATAGATAGATAGATAGATAGATAGATAGATAGATAGATAGATAGATAGATAGATAGATAGATAGATAGATAGATAGATAGATAGATAGATAGATAGATAGATAGATAGATAAATAAATTATTAGGTACGTTGCAAAATATTTTCTGTGATATTTGACATAGATTTCACCAGTTTTCCTCAACTCTGAAAAAGCTTACAGCACCTGGTATTCCTAAGCAGTCTCCCATCCCAGTACTAACCAGGCCCTACCCTTCTTAGCTTCCGAGATCAGACGAGATCGGGCGGTTTTAAGGTGGTATGGCTGTAAGCAAAGGTCACGAAGACAGCAATGCTTCTTATACGTCAGTTATTGAAACCACGCCAGATAGATAGAAAGATAGATAGATAGATAGATAGATAGATAGATAGATAGATAGATAGATAGATAGATAGATAGATAGATAGATAGATAGATAGATAGATAGATAGATAGATAGATAGATAGATAAATTATTAGGTAAGTTGCAAAATATTTTCTGTGATATTTGACATAGATTTCACCAGTTTTCCTCAACTCTGAAAAAGCTTACAGCACCTGGTATTCCTAAGCAGTCTCCCATCCCAGTATTAACCAGGCCCTACCCTTCTTAGCTTCCGAGATCAGACGAGATCGGGCGGTTTTAAGGTGGTATGGCTGTAAGCAAAGGTCACGAAGACAGCAATGCTTCTTATACGTCAGTTATTGAAACCACGCCAGATAGATAGATAGATAGATAGATAGATAGATAGATAGATAGATAGATAGATAGATAGATAGATAGATAGATAGATAGATAGATAGATAGATAGATAGATAAATTATTAGGTGAGTTGCAAAATATTTTCTGTGATATTTGACATAGATTTCACCAGTTTTCCTCAACTCTGAAAAAGCTTACAGCACCTGGTATTCCTAAGCAGTCTCCCATCCCAGTACTAACCAGGCCCTACCCTTCTTAGCTTCCGAGATCAGACGAGATCGGGCGGTTTTAAGGTGGTATGGCTGTAAGCAAAGGTCACGAAGACAGCAATGCTTCTTATACGTCAGTTATTGAAACCACGCCAGATAGATAGAAAGATAGATAGATAGATAGATAGATAGATAGATAGATAGATAGATAGATAGATAGATAGATAGATAGATAGATAGATAGATAGATAGATAGATAGATAGATAGATAGATAAATTATTAGGTAAGGTGCAAAATATTTTCTGTGATATTTGACATAGATTTCACCAGTTTTCCTCAACTCTGAAAAAGCTTACAGCACCTGGTATTCCTAAGCAGTCTCCCATCCCAGTACTAACCAGGCCCTACCCTTCTTAGCTTCCGAGATCAGTCGAGATCGGGCGGTTTTAAGGTGGTATGGCTGTAAGCAAAGGTCACGAAGACAGCAATGCTTCTTATACGTCAGTTATTGAAACCACGCCAGATAGATAGATAGATAGATAGATAGATAGATAGATAGATAGATAGATAGATAGATAGATAGATAGATAGATAGATAGATAGATAGATAGATAGATAGATAGATAGATAAATTATTAGGTGAGTTGCAAAATATTTTCTGTGATATTTGACATAGATTTCACCAGTTTTCCTCAACTCTGAAAAAGCTTACAGCACCTGGTATTCCTAAGCAGTCTCCCATCCCAGTACTAACCAGGCCCTACCCTTCTTAGCTTCCGAGATCAGACGAGATTGGGCGGTTTTAAGGTGGTATGGCTGTAAGCAAAGGTCACGAAGACAGCAATGCTTCTTATACGTCAGTTATTGAAACCACGCCAGATAGATAGAAAGATAGATAGATAGATAGATAGATAGATAGATAGATAGATAGATAGATAGATAGATAGATAGATAGATAGATAGATAGATAGATAGATAGATAGATAGATAGATAGATAGATAGATAGATAGATAGATAGATAAATTATTAGGTACGTTGCAAAATATTTTCTGTGATATTTGACATAGATTTCACCAGTTTTCCTCAACTCTGAAAAAGCTTACAGCACCTGGTATTCCTAAGCAGTCTCCCATCCCAGTACTAACCAGGCCCTACCCTTCTTAGCTTCCGAGATCAGACGAGATCGGGCGGTTTTAAGGTGGTATGGCTGTAAGCAAAGGTCACGAAGACAGCAATGCTTCTTATACGTCAGTTATTGAAACCACGCCAGATAGATAGAAAGATAGATAGATAGATAGATAGATAGATAGATAGATAGATAGATAGATAGATAGATAGATAGATAGATAGATAGATAGATAAATTATTAGGTAAGTTGCAAAATAGTTTCTGTGATATTTGACATAGATTTCACCAGTTTTCCTCAACTCTGAAAAAGCTTACAGCACCTGGTATTCCTAAGCAGTCTCCCATCCCAGTATTAACCAGGCCCTACCCTTCTTAGCTTCCGAGATCAGACGAGATCGGGCGGTTTTAAGGTGGTATGGCTGTAAGCAAAGGTCACGAAGACAGCAATGCTTCTTATACGTCAGTTATTGAAACCACGCCAGATAGATAGATAGATAGATAGATAGATAGATAGATAGATAGATAGATAGATAGATAGATAGATAGATAGATAGATAGATAGATAGATAGATAGATAAATTATTAGGTGAGTTGCAAAATATTTTCTGTGATATTTGACATAGATTTCACCAGTTTTCCTCAACTCTGAAAAAGCTTACAGCACCTGGTATTCCTAAGCAGTCTCCCATCACAGTACTAACCAGGCCCTACCCTTATTAGCTTCCGAGATCAGACGAGATCGGGCGGTTTTAAGGTGGTATGGCTGTAAGCAAAGGTCACGAAGACAGCAATGCTTCTTATACGTCAGTTATTGAAACCACGCCAGATAGATAGATAGATAGATAGATAGATAGATAGATAGATAGATAGATAGATAGATAGATAGATAGATAGATAGATAGATAGATAGATAGATAGATAAATTATTAGGTACGTTGCAAAATATTTTCTGTGATATTTGACATAGATTTCACCAGTTTTCCTCAACTCTGAAAAAGCTTACAGCACCTGGTATTCCTAAGCAGTCTCCCATCCCAGTACTAACCAGGCCCTACCCTTCTTAGCTTCCGAGATCAGACGAGATCGGGCGGTTTTAAGGTGGTATGGCTGTAAGCAAAGGTCACGAAGACAGCAATGCTTCTTATACGTCAGTTATTGAAACCACGCCAGATAGATAGAAAGATAGATAGATAGATAGATAGATAGATAGATAGATAGATAGATAGATAGATAGATAGATAGATAGATAGATAGATAGATAGATAGATAGATAGATAGATAGATAGATAGATAGATAAATTATTAGGTAAGTTGCAAAATATTTTCTGTGATATTTGACATAGATTTCACCAGTTTTCCTCAACTCTGAAAAAGCTTACAGCACCTGGTATTCCTAAGCAGTCTCCCATCCCAGTATTAACCAGGCCCTACCCTTCTTAGCTTCCGAGATCAGACGAGATCGGGCGGTTTTAAGGTGGTATGGCTGTAAGCAAAGGTCACGAAGACAGCAATGCTTCTTATACGTCAGTTATTGAAACCACGCCAGATAGATAGATAGATAGATAGATAGATAGATAGATAGATAGATAGATAGATAGATAGATAGATAGATAGATAGATAGATAGATAGATAGATAGATAGATAGATAAATTATTAGGTGAGTTGCAAAATATTTTCTGTGATATTTGACATAGATTTCACCAGTTTTCCTCAACTCTGAAAAAGCTTACAGCACCTGGTATTCCTAAGCAGTCTCCCATCCCAGTACTAACCAGGCCCTACCCTTCTTAGCTTCCGAGATCAGACGAGATCGGGCGGTTTTAAGGTGGTATGGCTGTAAGCAAAGGTCACGAAGACAGCAATGCTTCTTATACGTCAGTTATTGAAACCACGCCAGATAGATAGAAAGATAGATAGATAGATAGATAGATAGATAGATAGATAGATAGATAGATAGATAGATAGATAGATAGATAGATAGATAGATAGATAGATAGATAGATAGATAGATAGATAGATAGATAGATAAATTATTAGGTAAGGTGCAAAATATTTTCTGTGATATTTGACATAGATTTCACCAGTTTTCCTCAACTCTGAAAAAGCTTACAGCACCTGGTATTCCTAAGCAGTCTCCCATCCCAGTACTAACCAGGCCCTACCCTTCTTAGCTTCCGAGATCAGTCGAGATCGGGCGGTTTTAAGGTGGTATGGCTGTAAGCAAAGGTCACGAAGACAGCAATGCTTCTTATACGTCAGTTATTGAAACCACGCCAGATAGATAGATAGATAGATAGATAGATAGATAGATAGATAGATAGATAGATAGATAGATAGATAGATAGATAGATAGATAGATAGATAGATAGATAGATAGATAGATAGATAGATAGATAGATAGATAGATAAATTATTAGGTGAGTTGCAAAATATTTTCTGTGATATTTGACATAGATTTCACCAGTTTTCCTCAACTCTGAAAAAGCTTACAGCACCTGGTATTCCTAAGCAGTCTCCCATCCCAGTACTAACCAGGCCCTACCCTTCTTAGCTTCCGAGATCAGACGAGATTGGGCGGTTTTAAGGTGGTATGGCTGTAAGCAAAGGTCACGAAGACAGCAATGCTTCTTATACGTCAGTTATTGAAACCACGCCAGATAGATAGAAAGATAGATAGATAGATAGATAGATAGATAGATAGATAGATAGATAGATAGATAGATAGATAGATAGATAGATAGATAGATAGATAGATAGATAGATAGATAAATTATTAGGTACGTTGCAAAATATTTTCTGTGATATTTGACATAGATTTCACCAGTTTTCCTCAACTCTGAAAAAGCTTACAGCACCTGGTATTCCTAAGCAGTCTCCCATCCCAGTACTAACCAGGCCCTACCCTTCTTAGCTTCCGAGATCAGACGAGATCGGGCGGTTTTAAGGTGGTATGGCTGTAAGCAAAGGTCACGAAGACAGCAATGCTTCTTATACGTCAGTTATTGAAACCACGCCAGATAGATAGAAAGATAGATAGATAGATAGATAGATAGATAGATAGATAGATAGATAGATAGATAGATAGATAGATAGATAGATAGATAGATAGATAGATAGATAGATAAATTATTAGGTAAGTTGCAAAATATTTTCTGTGATATTTGACATAGATTTCACCAGTTTTCCTCAACTCTGAAAAAGCTTACAGCACCTGGTATTCCTAAGCAGTCTCCCATCCCAGTATTAACCAGGCCCTACCCTTCTTAGCTTCCGAGATCAGATGAGATCGGGCGGTTTTAAGGTGGTATGGCTGTAAGCAAAGGTCACGAAGACAGCAATGCTTCTTATACGTCAGTTATTGAAACCACGCCAGATAGATAGATAGATAGATAGATAGATAGATAGATAGATAGATAGATAGATAGATAGATAGATAGATAGATAGATAGATAGATAGATAGATAGATAGATAGATAGATAGATAAATTATTAGGTGAGTTGCAAAATATTTTCTGTGATATTTGACATAGATTTCACCAGTTTTCCTCAACTCTGAAAAAGCTTACAGCACCTGGTATTCCTAAGCAGTCTCCCATCACAGTACTAACCAGGCCCTACCCTTATTAGCTTCCGAGATCAGACGAGATCGGGCGGTTTTAAGGTGGTATGGCTGTAAGCAAAGGTCACGAAGACAGCAATGCTTCTTATACGTCAGTTATTGAAACCACGCCAGATAGATAGATAGATAGATAGATAGATAGATAGATAGATAGATAGATAGATAGATAGATAGATAGATAGATAGATAGATAGATAGATAGATAGATAGATAGATAAATTATTAGGTACGTTGCAAAATATTTTCTGTGATATTTGACATAGATTTCACCAGTTTTCCTCAACTCTGAAAAAGCTTACAGCACCTGGTATTCCTAAGCAGTCTCCCATCCCAGTACTAACCAGGCCCTACCCTTCTTAGCTTCCGAGATCAGACGAGATCGGGCGGTTTTAAGGTGGTATGGCTGTAAGCAAAGGTCACGAAGACAGCAATGCTTCTTATACGTCAGTTATTGAAACCACGCCAGATAGATAGAAAGATAGATAGATAGATAGATAGATAGATAGATAGATAGATAGATAGATAGATAGATAGATAGATAGATAGATAGATAGATAGATAGATAGATAGATAGATAGATAGATAGATAGATAGATAGATAGATAGATAAATTATTAGGTAAGTTGCAAAATATTTTCTGTGATATTTGACATAGATTTCACCAGTTTTCCTCAACTCTGAAAAAGCTTACAGCACCTGGTATTCCTAAGCAGTCTCCCATCCCAGTATTAACCAGGCCCTACCCTTCTTAGCTTCCGAGATCAGACGAGATCGGGCGGTTTTAAGGTGGTATGGCTGTAAGCAAAGGTCACGAAGACAGCAATGCTTCTTATACGTCAGTTATTGAAACCACGCCAGATAGATAGATAGATAGATAGATAGATAGATAGATAGATAGATAGATAGATAGATAGATAGATAGATAGATAGATAGATAGATAAATTATTAGGTGAGTTGCAAAATATTTTCTGTGATATTTGACATAGATTTCACCAGTTTTCCTCAACTCTGAAAAAGCTTACAGCACCTGGTATTCCTAAGCAGTCTCCCATCACAGTACTAACCAGGCCCTACCCTTATTAGCTTCCGAGATCAGACGAGATCGGGCGGTTTTAAGGTGGTATGGCTGTAAGCAAAGGTCACGAAGACAGCAATGCTTCTTATACGTCAGTTATTGAAACCACGCCAGATAGATAGATAGATAGATAGATAGATAGATAGATAGATAGATAGATAGATAGATAGATAGATAGATAGATAGATAGATAGATAGATAGATAGATAGATAGATAAATTATTAGGTAAGTTGCAAAATATTTTCTGTGATATTTGACATAGATTTCACCAGTTTTCCTCAACTCTGAAAAAGCTTACAGCACCTGGTATTCCTAAGCAGTCTCCCATCCCAGTACTAACCAGGCCCTACCCTTCTTAGCTTCCGAGATCAGACGAGATCGGGCGGTTTTAAGGTGGTATGGCTGTAAGCAAAGGTCACGAAGACAGCAATGCTTCTTATACGTCAGTTA
>NC_137635.1:21703944-21706444 GCF_963383615.2 Lipophrys pholis | reverse complement strand
ACTCTGAAAAAGCTTACAGCACCTGGTATTCCTAAGCAGTCTCCCATCCCAGTACTAACCAGGCCCTACCCTTCTTAGCTTCCGAGATCAGACGAGATCGGGCGGTTTTAAGGTGGTATGGCTGTAAGCAAAGGTCACGAAGACAGCAATGCTTCTTATACGTCAGTTATTGAAACCACGCCAGATAGATAGATAGATAGATAGATAGATAGATAGATAGATAGATAGATAGATAGATAGATAGATAGATAGATAGATAGATAGATAGATAGATAGATAGATAGATAGATAGATAGATAGATAGATAAATAAATTATTAGGTGAGTTGCAAAATATTTTCTGTGATATTTGACATAGATTTCACCAGTTTTCCTCAACTCTGAAAAAGCTTACAGCACCTGGTATTCCTAAGCAGTCTCCCATCCCAGTACTAACCAGGCCCTACCCTTCTTAGCTTCCGAGATCAGACGAGATCGGGCGGTTTTAAGGTGGTATGGCTGTAAGCAAAGGTCACGAAGACAGCAATGCTTCTTATACGTCAGTTATTGAAACCACGCCAGATAGATAGATAGATAGATAGATAGATAGATAGATAGATAGATAGATAGATAGATAGATAGATAGATAGATAGATAGATAGATAGATAGATAGATAGATAGATAGATAGATAGATAGATAAATTATTAGGTGAGTTGCAAAATATTTTCTGTGATATTTGACATAGATTTCACCAGTTTTCCTCAACTCTGAAAAAGCTTACAGCACTTGGTATTCCTAAGCAGTCTCCCATCCCAGTACTAACCAGGCCCTACCCTTCTTAGCTTCCGAGATCAGACGAGATCGGGCGGTTTTAAGGTGGTATGGCTGTAAGCAAAGGTCACGAAGACAGCAATGCTTCTTATACGTCAGTTATTGAAACCACGCCAGATAGATAGAAAGATAGATAGATAGATAGATAGATAGATAGATAGATAGATAGATAGATAGATAGATAGATAGATAGATAGATAAATTATTAGGTAAGTTGCAAAATATTTTCTGTGATATTTGACATAGATTTCACCAGTTTTCCTCAACTCTGAAAAAGCTTACAGCACCTGGTATTCCTAAGCAGTCTCCCATCTCAGTACTAACCAGGCCCTACCCTTCTTAGCTTCCGAGATCAGACGAGATCGGGTGGTTTTAAGGTGGTATGGCTGTAAGCAAAGGTCACGAAGACAGCAATGCTTCTTATACGTCAGTTATTGAAACCACGCCAGATAGATAGATAGATAGATAGATAGATAGATAGATAGATAGATAGATAGATAGATAGATAGATAGATAGATAGATAGATAGATAGATAGATAGATAGATAGATAGATAGATAGATAAATTATTAGGTGAGTTGCAAAATATTTTCTGTGATATTTGACATAGATTTCACCAGTTTTCCTCAACTCTGAAAAAGCTTACAGCACCTGGTATTCCTAAGCAGTCTCCCATCCCAGTACTAACCAGGCCCTACCCTTCTTAGCTTCCGAGATCAGACGAGATCGGGCGGTTTTAAGGTGGTATGGCTGTAAGCAAAGGTCACGAAGACGGCAATGCTTCTTATACGTCAGTTATTGAATCCACGCCAGATAGATAGATAGATAGATAGATAGATAGATAGATAGATAGATAGATAGATAGATAGATAGATAGATAGATAGATAGATAGATAGATAGCTAGATAGATAGATTGATAGATAGATAGATAGATAGATAGATAGATAAATTATTAGGTGAGTTGCAAAATATTTTCTGTGATATTTGACATAGATTTCACCAGTTTTCCTCAACTCTGAAAAAGCTTACAGAACCTGGTATTCCTAAGCAGTCTCCCATCCCAGTACTAACCAGGCCCTACCCTTCTTAGCTTCCGAGATCAGACGAGATCGGGTGGTTTTAAGGTGGTATGGCTGTAAGCAAAGGTCACGAAGACAGCAATGCTTCTTATACGTCAGTTATTGAAACCACGCCAGATAGATAGATAGATAGATAGATAGATAGATAGATAGATAGATAGATAGATAGATAGATAGATAGATAGATAGATAGATAGATAGATAGATAGATAGATAGATAGATAGATAAATAAATTATTAGGTGAGTTGCAAAATATTTTCTGTGATATTTGACATAGATTTCACCAGTTTTCCTCAACTCTGAAAAAGCTTACAGCACCTGGTATTCCTAAGCAGTCTCCCATCCCAGTACTAACCAGGCCCTACCCTTCTTAGCTTCCGAGATCAGACGAGATCGGGCGGTTTTAAGGTGGTATGGCTGTAAGCAAAGGTCACGAAGACAGCAATGCTTCTTATACGTCAGTTATTGAAACCACGCCAGATAGATAGATAGATAGATAGATAGATAGATAGATAGATAGATAGATAGATAGATAGATAGATAGATAGATAGATAGATAGATAGATAGATAGATAGATAGATAGATAGATAGATAGATAGATAGATAG
>NC_137635.1:21691444-21693944 GCF_963383615.2 Lipophrys pholis | reverse complement strand
CAAAATATTTTCTGTGATATTTGACATAGATTTCACCAGTTTTCCTCAACTCTGAAAAAGCTTACAGCACCTGGTATTCCTAAGCAGCCTCCCATCCCAGTACTAACCAGGCCCTACCCTTCTTAGCTTCCGAGATCAGACGAGATCGGGCGGTTTTAAGGTGGTATGGCTGTAAGCAAAGGTCACGAAGACGGCAATGCTTCTTATACGTCAGTTATTGAATCCACGCCAGATAGATAGATAGATAGATAGATAGATAGATAGATAGATAGATAGATAGATAGATAGATAGATAGATAGATAGATAGATAGATAGATAGATAGATAGATAGATAGATAGATAGATAGATAGATAGATAGATAGATAAATTATTAGGTACGTTGCAAAATATTTTCTGTGATATTTGACATAGATTTCACCAGTTTTCCTCAACTCTGAAAAAGCTTACAGCACCTGGTATTCCTAAGCAGTCTCCCATCCCAGTACTAACCAGGCCCTACCCTTCTTAGCTTCCGAGATCAGACGAGATCGGGCGGTTTTAAGGTGGTATGGCTGTAAGCAAAGGTCACGAAGACAGCAATGCTTCTTATACGTCAGTTATTGAAACCACGCCAGATAGATAGAAAGATAGATAGATAGATAGATAGATAGATAGATAGATAGATAGATAGATAGATAGATAGATAGATAGATAGATAGATAGATAGATAGATAGATAAATTATTAGGTGAGTTGCAAAATATTTTCTGTGATATTTGACATAGATTTCACCAGTTTCCCTCAACTCTGAAAAAGCTTACAGCACCTGGTATTCCTAAGCAGTCTCCCATCCCAGTACTAACCAGGCCCTACCCTTCTTAGCTTCCGAGATCAGACGAGATCGGGCAGTTTTAAGGTGGTATGGCTGTAAGCAAAGGTCACGAAGACAGCAATGCTTCTTATACGTCAGTTATTGAAACCACGCCAGATAGATAGATAGATAGATAGATAGATAGATAGATAGATAGATAGATAGATAGATAGATAGATAGATAGATAGATAGATAGATAGATAGATAGATAGATAGATAGATAGATAGATAGATAAATTATTAGGTACGTTGCAAAATATTTTCTGTGATATTTGACATAGATTTCACCAGTTTTCCTCAACTCTGAAAAAGCTTACAGCACCTGGTATTCCTAAGCAGTCTCCCATCCCAGTACTAACCAGGCCCTACCCTTCTTAGCTTCCGAGATCAGACGAGATCGGGCGGTTTTAAGGTGGTATGGCTGTAAGCAAAGGTCACGAAGACAGCAATGCTTCTTATACGTCAGTTATTGAAACCACGCCAGATAGATAGAAAGATAGATAGATAGATAGATAGATAGATAGATAGATAGATAGATAGATAGATAGATAGATAGATAAATTATTAGGTGAGTTGCAAAATATTTTCTGTGATATTTGACATAGATTTCACCAGTTTTCCTCAACTCTGAAAAAGCTTACAGCACCTGGTATTCCTAAGCAGTCTCCCATCCCAGTACTAACCAGGCCCTACCCTTCTTAGCTTCCGAGATCAGACGAGATCGGGCGGTTTTAAGGTGGTATGGCTGTAAGCAAAGGTCACGAAGACAGCAATGCTTCTTATACGTCAGTTATTGAAACCACGCCAGATAGATAGATAGATAGATAGATAGATAGATAGATAGATAGATAGATAGATAGATAGATAGATAGATAGATAGATAGATAGATAGATAGATAGATAGATAGATAGATAGATAAATTATTAGGTACGTTGCAAAATATTTTCTGTGATATTTGACATAGATTTCACCAGTTTTCCTCAACTCTGAAAAAGCTTACAGCACCTGGTATTCCTAAGCAGTCTCCCATCCCAGTACTAACCAGGCCCTACCCTTCTTAGCTTCCGAGATCAGACGAGATCGGGCGGTTTTAAGGTGGTATGGCTGTAAGCAAAGGTCACGAAGACAGCAATGCTTCTTATACGTCAGTTATTGAAACCACGCCAGATAGATAGAAAGATAGATAGATAGATAGATAGATAGATAGATAGATAGATAGATAGATAGATAGATAGATAGATAGATAGATAGATAGATAGATAGATAAATTATTAGGTGAGTTGCAAAATATTTTCTGTGATATTTGACATAGATTTCACCAGTTTCCCTCAACTCTGAAAAAGCTTACAGCACCTGGTATTCCTAAGCAGTCTCCCATCCCAGTACTAACCAGGCCCTACCCTTCTTAGCTTCCGAGATCAGACGAGATCGGGCAGTTTTAAGGTGGTATGGCTGTAAGCAAAGGTCACGAAGACAGCAATGCTTCTTATACGTCAGTTATTGAAACCACGCCAGATAGATAGATAGATAGATAGATAGATAGATAGATAGATAGATAGATAGATAGATAGATAGATAGATAGATAGATAGATAGATAGATAGATAGATAGATAAATTATTAGGTACGTTGCAAAATATTTTCTGTG
>NC_137635.1:21673944-21676444 GCF_963383615.2 Lipophrys pholis | reverse complement strand
CTTACAGCACCTGGTATTCCTAAGCAGTCTCCCATCCCAGTACTAACCAGGCCCTACCCTTCTTAGCTTCCGACATCAGACGAGATCGGACGGTTTTAAGGTGGTATGACTGTAAGCAAAGGTTACGAAGACAGCAATGCTTCTTATACGTCAGTTATTGAAACCACGCCAGATAGATAGATAGATAGATAGATAGATAGATAGATAGATAGATAGATAGATAGATAGATAGATAGATAGATAGATAGATAGATAGATAGATAGATAGATAGATAAATTATTAGGTAAGTTGCAAAATATTTTCTGTGATATTTGACATAGATTTCACCAGTTTTCCTCAACTCTGAAAAAGCTTACAGCACCTGGTATTCCTAAGCAGTCTCCCATCCCAGTACTAACCAGGCCCTACCCTTCTTAGCTTCCGACATCAGACGAGATCGGACGGTTTTAAGGTGGTATGGCTGTAAGCAAAGGATACGAAGACAGCAATGCTTCTTATACGTCAGTTATTGAAACCACGCCAGATAGATAGATAGATAGATAGATAGATAGATAGATAGATAGATAGATAGATAGATAGATAGATAGATAGATAGATAGATAGATAGATAGATAGATAGATAGATAGATAGATAAATTATTAGGTGAGTTGCAAAATATTTTCTGTGATATTTGACATAGATTTCACCAGTTTTCCTCAACTCTGAAAAAGCTTACAGCACCTGGTATTCCTAAGCAGTCTCCCATCCCAGTACTAACCAGGCCCTACCCTTCTTAGCTTCCGAGATCAGACGCGATCGGGCGGTTTTAAGGTGGTATGGCTGTAAGCAAAGGTCACGAAGACGGCAATGCTTCTTATACGTCAGTTATTGAAACCACGCCAGATAGATAGATAGATAGATAGATAGATAGATAGATAGATAGATAGATAGATAGATAGATAGATAGATAGATAGATAGATAGATAGATAGATAGATAGATAAATTATTAGGTGAGTTGCAAAATATTTTCTGTGATATTTGACATAGATTTCACCAGTTTTCCTCAACTCTGAAAAAGCTTACAGCACCTGGTATTCCTAAGCAGTCTCCCATCCCAGTACTAACCAGGCCCTACCCTTCTTAGCTTCCGAGATCAGACGAGATCGGGCGGTTTTAAGGTGGTATGGCTGTAAGCAAAGGTCACGAAGACGGCAATGCTTCTTATACGTCAGTTATTGAATCCACGCCAGATAGATAGATAGATAGATAGATAGATAGATAGATAGATAGATAGATAGATAGATAGATAGATAGATAGATAGATAGATAGATAGATTATTAGGTGAGTTGCAAAATATTTTCTGTGATATTTGACATAGATTTCACCAGTTTTCCTCAACTCTGAAAAAGCTTACAGCACCTGGTATTCCTAAGCAGTCTCCCATCCCAGTACTAACCAGGCCCTACCCTTCTTAGCTTCCGAGATCAGACGAGATCGGGCGGTTTTAAGGTGGTATGGCTGTAAGCAAAGGTCACGAAGACAGCAATGCTTCTTATACGTCAGTTATTGAAACCACGCCAGATAGATAGAAAGATAGATAGATAGATAGATAGATAGATAGATAGATAGATAGATAGATAGATAGATAGATAGATAGATAGATAGATAGATAGATAGATAGATAAATTATTAGGTACGTTGCAAAATATTTTCTGTGATATTTGACATAGATTTCACCAGTTTTCCTCAACTCTGAAAAAGCTTACAGCACCTGGTATTCCTAAGCAGTCTCCCATCCCAGTACTAACCAGGCCCTACCCTTCTTAGCTTCCGACATCAGACGAGATCGGACGGTTTTAAGGTGGTATGACTGTAAGCAAAGGTTACGAAGACAGCAATGCTTCTTATACGTCAGTTATTGAAACCACGCCAGATAGATAGATAGATAGATAGATAGATAGATAGATAGATAGATAGATAGATAGATAGATAGATAGATAGATAGATAGATAGATAGATAGATAGATAGATAGATAGATAGATAGATAGATAGATAGATAAATTATTAGGTAAGTTGCAAAATATTTTCTGTGATATTTGACATAGATTTCACCAGTTTTCCTCAACTCTGAAAAAGCTTACAGCACCTGGTATTCCTAAGCAGTCTCCCATCCCAGTACTAACCAGGCCCTACCCTTCTTAGCTTCCGAGATCAGACGAGATCGGGCGGTTTTAAGGTGGTATGGCTGTAAGCAAAGGTCACGAAGACAGCAATGCTTCTTATACGTCAGTTATTGAAACCACGCCAGATAGATAGATAGATAGATAGATAGATAGATAGATAGATAGATAGATAGATAGATAGATAGATAGATAGATAGATAGATAGATAGATAAATTATTAGGTGAGTTGCAAAATATTTTCTGTGATATTTGACATAGATTTCACCAGTTTTCCTCAACTCTGAAAAAGCTTACAGCACCTGGTATTCCTAAGCAGTCTCCCATCCCAGTACT
>NC_137635.1:21606444-21611444 GCF_963383615.2 Lipophrys pholis | reverse complement strand
CAAAATATTTTCTGTGATATTTGACATAGATTTCACCAGTTTTCCTCAACTCTGAAAAAGCTTACAGCACCTGGTATTCCTAAGCAGTCTCCCATCCCAGTACTAACCAGGCCCTACCCTTCTTAGCTTCCGAGATCAGACGCGATCGGGCGGTTTTAAGGTGGTATGGTTGTAAGCAAAGGTCACGAAGACGGCAATGCTTCTTATACGTCAGTTATTGAAACCACGCCAGATAGATAGATAGATAGATAGATAGATAGATAGATAGATAGATAGATAGATAGATAGATAGATAGATAGATAGATAGATAGATAGATAGATAGATAGATAAATTATTAGGTGAGTTGCAAAATATTTTCTGTGATATTTGACATAGATTTCACCAGTTTTCCTCAACTCTGAAAAAGCTTACAGCACCTGGTATTCCTAAGCAGTCTCCCATCCCAGTACTAACCAGGCCCTACCCTTCTTAGCTTCCGAGATCAGACGAGATCGGGCGGTTTTAAGGTGGTATGGCTGTAAGCAAAGGTCACGAAGACGGCAATGCTTCTTATACGTCAGTTATTGAATCCACGCCAGATAGATAGATAGATAGATAGATAGATAGATAGATAGATAGATAGATAGATAGATAGATAGATAGATAGATAGATAGATAGATAGATAGATAGATAGATAGATAGATAGATAAATTATTAGGTGAGTTGCAAAATATTTTCTGTGATATTTGACATAGATTTCACCAGTTTTCCTCAACTCTGAAAAAGCTTACAGCACTTGGTATTCCTAAGCAGTCTCCCATCCCAGTACTAACCAGGCCCTACCCTTCTTAGCTTCCGAGATCAGACGAGATCGGGCGGTTTTAAGGTGGTATGGCTGTAAGCAAAGGTCACGAAGACAGCAATGCTTCTTATACGTCAGTTATTGAAACCACGCCAGATAGATAGAAAGATAGATAGATAGATAGATAGATAGATAGATAGATAGATAGATAGATAGATAGATAGATAGATAGATAGATAGATAGATAGATAGATAGATAGATAGATAAATTATTAGGTAAGTTGCAAAATATTTTCTGTGATATTTGACATAGATTTCACCAGTTTTCCTCAACTCTGAAAAAGCTTACAGCACCTGGTATTCCTAAGCAGTCTCCCATCCCAGTACTAACCAGGCCCTACCCTTCTTAGCTTCCGAGATCAGACGAGATCGGGTAGTTTTAAGGTGGTATGGCTGTAAGCAAAGGTCACGAAGACAGCAATGCTTCTTATACGTCAGTTATTGAAACCACGCCAGATAGATAGATAGATAGATAGATAGATAGATAGATAGATAGATAGATAGATAGATAGATAGATAGATAGATAGATAGATAGATAGATAGATAGATAGATAAATAAATTATTAGGTGAGTTGCAAAATATTTTCTGTGATATTTGACATAGATTTCACCAGTTTTCCTCAACTCTGAAAAAGCTTACAGCACCTGGTATTCCTAAGCAGTCTCCCATCCCAGTACTAACCAGGCCCTACCCTTCTTAGCTTCCGAGATCAGACGAGATCGGGCGGTTTTAAGGTGGTATGGCTGTAAGCAAAGGTCACGAAGACAGCAATGCTTCTTATACGTCAGTTATTGAAACCACGCCAGATAGATAGATAGATAGATAGATAGATAGATAGATAGATAGATAGATAGATAGATAGATAGATAGATAGATAGATAGATAGATAGATAGATAGATAGATAGATAAATTATTAGGTGAGTTGCAAAATATTTTCTGTGATATTTGACATAGATTTCACCAGTTTTCCTCAACTCTGAAAAAGCTTACAGCACCTGGTATTCCTAAGCAGTCTCCCATCCCAGTACTAACCAGGCCCTACCCTTCTTAGCTTCCGAGATCAGACGAGATCGGGCGGTTTTAAGGTGGTATGGCTGTAAGCAAAGGTCACGAAGACGGCAATGCTTCTTATACGTCAGTTATTGAATCCACGCCAGATAGATAGATAGATAGATAGATAGATAGATAGATAGATAGATAGATAGATAGATAGATAGATAGATAGATAGATAGATAGATAGATAGATAGATAATTAGATAGATAGATAGATAGATAGATAGATGGATAAATTATTAGGTGAGTTGCAAAATATTTTCTGTGATATTTGACATAGATTTCACCAGTTTTCCTCAACTCTGAAAAAGCTTACAGCACTTGGTATTCCTAAGCAGTCTCCCATCCCAGTACTAACCAGGCCCTACCCTTCTTAGCTTCCGAGATCAGACGAGATCGGGCGGTTTTAAGGTGGTATGGCTGTAAGCAAAGGTCACGAAGACAGCAATGCTTCTTATACGTCAGTTATTGAAACCACGCCAGATAGATAGAAAGATAGATAGATAGATAGATAGATAGATAGATAGATAGATAGATAGATAGATAGATAGATAGATAGATAGATAGATAGATAGATAGATAGATAAATTATTAGGTAAGTTGCAAAATATTTTCTGTGATATTTGACATAGATTTCACCAGTTTTCCTCAACTCTGAAAAAGCTTACAGCACCTGGTATTCCTAAGCAGTCTCCCATCCCAGTACTAACCAGGCCCTACCCTTCTTAGCTTCCGAGATCAGACGAGATCGGGTAGTTTTAAGGTGGTATGGCTGTAAGCAAAGGTCACGAAGACAGCAATGCTTCTTATACGTCAGTTATTGAAACCACGCCAGATAGATAGATAGATAGATAGATAGATAGATAGATAGATAGATAGATAGATAGATAGATAGATAGATAGATAGATAGATAGATAGATAGATAGATAAATAAATTATTAGGTGAGTTGCAAAATATTTTCTGTGATATTTGACATAGATTTCACCAGTTTTCCTCAACTCTGAAAAAGCTTACAGCACCTGGTATTCCTAAGCAGTCTCCCATCCCAGTACTAACCAGGCCCTACCCTTCTTAGCTTCCGAGATCAGACGAGATCGGGCGGTTTTAAGGTGGTATGGCTGTAAGCAAAGGTCACGAAGACAGCAATGCTTCTTATACGTCAGTTATTGAAACCACGCCAGATAGATAGATAGATAGATAGATAGATAGATAGATAGATAGATAGATAGATAGATAGATAGATAGATAGATAGATAGATAGATAGATAGATAAATTATTAGGTGAGTTGCAAAATATTTTCTGTGATATTTGACATAGATTTCACCAGTTTTCCTCAACTCTGAAAAAGCTTACAGCACCTGGTATTCCTAAGCAGTCTCCCATCCCAGTACTAACCAGGCCCTACCCTTCTTAGCTTCCGAGATCAGACGAGATCGGGCGGTTTTAAGGTGGTATGGCTGTAAGCAAAGGTCACGAAGACGGCAATGCTTCTTATACGTCAGTTATTGAATCCACGCCAGATAGATAGATAGATAGATAGATAGATAGATAGATAGATAGATAGATAGATAGATAGATAGATAGATAGATAGATAGATAGATAGATAGATAGATAGATAAATTATTAGGTGAGTTGCAAAATATTTTCTGTGATATTTGACATAGATTTCACCAGTTTTCCTTAACTCTGAAAAAGCTTACAGCACCTGGTATTCCTAAGCAGTCTCCCATCCCAGTACTAACCAGGCCCTACCCTTCTTAAATTCCGAGATCAGACGAGATCGGGCGGTTTTAAGGTGGTATGGCTGTAAGCAAAGGTCACGAAGACAGCAATGCTTCTTATACGTCAGTTATTGAAACCACGCCAGCTAGATAGAAAGATAGATAGATAGATAGATAGATAGATAGATAGATAGATAGATAGATAGATAGATAGATAGATAGATAGATAGATAGATAGATAGATAGATAGATAGATAGATAGATAGATAGATAGATAGATAGATAAATTATTAGGTGAGTTGCAAAATATTTTCTGTGATATTTGACATAGATTTCACCAGTTTTCCTCAACTCTGAAAAAGCTTACAGCACCTGGTATTCCTAAGCAGTCTCCCATCCCAGTATTAACCAGGCCCTACCCTTCTTAGCTTCCGAGATGAGACGAGATCGGGCCGTTTTAAGGTGGTATGGCTGTAAGCAAAGGTCACGAAGACAGCAATGCTTCTTATACGTCAGTTATTGAAACCACGCCAGATAGATAGATAGATAGATAGATAGATAGATAGATAGATAGATAGATAGATAGATAGATAGATAGATAGATAGATAGATAGATAGATAAATTATTAGGTAAGTTGCAAAATATTTTCTGTGATATTTGACATAGATTTCACCAGTTTTCCTCAACTCTGAAAAAGCTTACAGCACCTGGTATTCCTAAGCAGTCTCCCATCCCAGTACTAACCAGGCCCTACCCTTCTTAGCTTCCGAGATCAGGCGGTTTTAAGGTGGTATGGCTGTAAGCAAAGGTCATGAAGACAGCAATGCTTCTTATACGTCAGTTATTGAAACCACGCCAGATAGATAGATAGATAGATAGATAGATAGATAGATAGATAGATAGATAGATAGATAGATAGATAGATAGATAGATAGATAGATAGATAGATAGATAGATAGATAGATAGATAAATTATTAGGTAAGTTGCAAAATATTTTCTGTGATATTTGACATAGATTTCACCAGTTTTCCTCAACTCTGAAAAAGCTTACAGCACCTGGTATTCCTAAGCAGTCTCCCATCCCAGTACTAACCAGGCCCTACCCTTCTTAGCTTCCGAGATCAGACGAGATCGGGCGGTTTTAAGGTGGTATGGCTGTAAGCAAAGGTCACGAAGACAGCAATGCTTCTTATACGTCAGTTATTGAAACCACGCCAGATAGATAGATAGATAGATAGATAGATAGATAGATAGATAGATAGATAGATAGATAGATAGATAGATAGATAGATAGATAGATAGATAGATAGATAGATAGATAGATAGATAAATTATTAGGTGAGTTGCAAAATATTTTCTGTGATATTTGACA
>NC_137635.1:21578944-21598944 GCF_963383615.2 Lipophrys pholis | reverse complement strand
TTTCTGTGATATTTGACATAGATTTCACCAGTTTTCCTCAACTCTGAAAAAGCTTACAGCACCTGGTATTCCTAAGCAGTCTCCCATCCCAGTACTAACCAGGCCCTACCCTTCTTAGCTTCCGAGATCAGACGAGATCGGGCGGTTTTAAGGTGGTATGGCTGTAAGCAAAGGTCACAAAGACAGCAATGCTTCTTATACGTCAGTTATTGAAACCACGCCAGATAGATAGAAAGATAGATAGATAGATAGATAGATAGATAGATAGATAGATAGATAGATAGATAGATAGATAGATAGATAGATAGATAGATAGATAGATAGATAGATAAATAAATTATTAGGTGAGTTGCAAAATATTTTCTGTGATATTTGACATAGATTTCACCAGTTTTCCTCAACTCTGAAAAAGCTTACAGCACCTGGTATTCCTAAGCAGTCTCCCATCCCAGTACTAACCAGGCCCTACCCTTCTTAGCTTCCGAGATCAGACGAGATCGGGCGGTTTTAAGGTGGTATGGCTGTAAGCAAAGGTCACGAAGACAGCAATGCTTCTTATACGTCAGTTATTGAAACCACGCCAGATAGATAGATAGATAGATAGATAGATAGATAGATAGATAGATAGATAGATAGATAGATAGATAGATAGATAGATAGATAGATAGATAGATAGATAGATAGATAGATAGATAGATAGATAAATTATTAGGTAAGTTGCAAAATATTTTCTGTGATATTTGACATAGATTTCACCAGTTTTCCTCAACTCTGAAAAAGCTTACAGCACCTGGTATTCCTAAGCAGTCTCCCATCCCAGTACTAACCAGGCCCTACCCTTCTTAGCTTCCGAGATCAGACGAGATCGGGCGGTTTTAAGGTGGTATGGCTGTAAGCAAAGGTCACGAAGACAGCAATGCTTCTTATACGTCAGTTATTGAAACCACGCCAGATAGATAGAAAGATAGATAGATAGATAGATAGATAGATAGATAGATAGATAGATAGATAGATAGATAGATAGATAGATAGATAGATAGATAGATAGATAGATAGATAAATTATTAGGTACGTTGCAAAATATTTTCTGTGATATTTGACATAGATTTCACCAGTTTTCCTCAACTCTGAAAAAGCTTACAGCACCTGGTATTCCTAAGCAGTCTCCCATCCCAGTACTAACCAGGCCCTACCCTTCTTAGCTTCCGAGATCAGACGAGATCGGGCGGTTTTAAGGTGGTATGGCTGTAAGCAAAGGTCACAAAGACAGCAATGCTTCTTATACGTCAGTTATTGAAACCACGCCAGATAGATAGAAAGATAGATAGATAGATAAATAGATAGATAGATAGATAGATAGATAGATAGATAGATAGATAGATAGATAGATAAATTATTAGGTAAGTTGCAAAATATTTTCTGTGATATTTGACATAGATTTCACCAGTTTTCCTCAACTCTGAAAAAGCTTACAGCACCTGGTATTCCTAAGCAGTCTCCCATCCCAGTACTAACCAGGCCCTACCCTTCTTAGCTTCCAAGATCAGACGAGATCGGGCGGTTTTAAGGTGGTATGGCTGTAAGCAAAGGTCACGAAGACAGCAATGCTTCTTATACGTCAGTTATTGAAACCACGCCAGATAGATAGATAGATAGATAGATAGATAGATAGATAGATAGATAGATAGATAGATAGATAGATAGATAGATAGATAGATAGATAGATAGATAGATAGATAGATAGATAGATAGATAGATAGATAGATAGATAGATAAATTATTAGGTGAGTTGCAAAATATTTTCTGTGATATTTGACATAGATTTCACCAGTTTTCCTCAACTCTGAAAAAGCTTACAGCACCTGGTATTCCTAAGCAGTCTCCCATCCCAGTACTAACCAGGCCCTAACCTTCTTAGCTTCCGAGATCAGACGAGATCGGGCGGTTTTAAGGTGGTATGGCTGTAAGCAAAGGTCACGAAGACAGCAATGCTTCTTATACGTCAGTTATTGAAACCACGCCAGATAGATAGAAAGATAGATAGATAGATAGATAGATAGATAGATAGATAGATAGATAGATAGATAGATAGATAGATAGATAGATAGATAGATAGATAGATAGATAGATAGATAAATTATTAGGTACGTTGCAAAATATTTTCTGTGATATTTGACATAGATTTCACCAGTTTTCCTCAACTCTGAAAAAGCTTACAGCACCTGGTATTCCTAAGCAGTCTCCCATCCCAGTACTAACCAGGCCCTACCCTTCTTAGCTTCCGAGATCAGACGAGATCGGGCGGTTTTAAGGTGGTATGGCTGTAAGCAAAGGGCACGAAGACAGCAATGCTTCTTATACGTCAGTTATTGAAACCACGCCAGATAGATAGAAAGATAGATAGATAGATAGATAGATAGATAGATAGATAGATAGATAGATAGATAGATAGATAGATAGATAGATAGATAGATAGATAGATAGATAGATAGATAGATAGATAGATAGATAGATAGATAGATAGATAGATAGATAGATAAATAAATAAATTATTAGGTGAGTTGCAAAATATTTTCTGTGATATTTGACATAGATTTCACCAGTTTTCCTCAACTCTGAAAAAGCCTACAGCACCTGGTATTCCTAAGCAGTCTCCCATCCCAGTACTAACCAGGCCCTACCCTTCTTAGCTTCCGAGATCAGACGAGATCGGGCGGTTTTAAGGTGGTATGGCTGTAAGCAAAGGTCACGAAGACAGCAATGCTTCTTATACGTCAGTTATTGAAACCACGCCAGATAGATAGAAAGATAGATAGATAGATAGATAGATAGATAGATAGATAGATAGATAGATAGATAGATAGATAGATAGATAGATAGATAGATAGATAGATAGATTATTAGGTAAGTTGCAAAATATTTTCTGTGATATTTGACATAGATTTCACCAGTTTTCCTCAACTCTGAAAAAGCTTACAGCACCTGGTATTCCTAAGCAGTCTCCCATCCCAGTACTAACCAGGCCCTACCCTTCTTAGCTTCCGAGATCAGACGAGATCGGGCGGTTTTAAGGTGGTATGGCTGTAAGCAAAGGTCACGAAGACAGCAATGCTTCTTATACGTCAGTTATTGAAACCACGCCAGATAGATAGAAAGATAGATAGATAGATAGATAGATAGATAGATAGATAGATAGATAGATAGATAGATAGATAGATAGATAGATAGATAGATAGATAGATAGATAAATTATTAGGTAAGTTGCAAAATATTTTCTGTGATATTTGACATAGATTTCACGAGTTTTCCTCAACTCTGAAAAAGCTTACAGCACCTGGTATTCCTAAGCAGTCTCCCATCCCAGTACTAACCAGGCCCTACCCTTCTTAGCTTCCGAGATCAGACGAGATCGGGCGGTTTTAAGGTGGTATGGCTGTAAGCAAAGGTCACGAAGACAGCAATGCTTCTTATACGTCAGTTATTGAAACCACGCCAGATAGATAGATAGATAGATAGATAGATAGATAGATAGATAGATAGATAGATAGATAGATAGATAGATAGATAGATAGATAGATAGATAGATAGATAAATTATTAGGTACGTTGCAAAATATTTTCTGTGATATTTGACATAGATTTCACCAGTTTTCCTCAACTCTGAAAAAGCTTACAGCACCTGGTATTCCTAAGCAGTCTCCCATCCCAGTACTAACCAGGCCCTACCCTTCTTAGCTTCCGAGATCAGACGAGATCGGGCGGTTTTAAGGTGGTATGGCTGTAAGCAAAGGTCACGAAGACAGCAATGCTTCTTATACGTCAGTTATTGAAACCACGCCAGATAGATAGAAAGATAGATAGATAGATAGATAGATAGATAGATAGATAGATAGATAGATAGATAGATAGATAGATAGATAGATAGATAGATAGATAGATAGATAAATTATTAGGTACGTTGCAAAATATTTTCTGTGATATTTGACATAGATTTCACCAGTTTTCCTTTTACTCTGAAAAAGCTTACAGCACCTGGTATTCCTAAGCAGTCTCCCATCCCAGTACTAACCAGGCCCTACCCTTCTTAGCTTCCGAGATCAGACGAGATCGGGCGGTTTTAAGGTGGTATGGCTGTAAGCAAAGGTCACGAAGACGGCAATGCTTCTTATACGTCAGTTATTGAAACCACGCCAGATAGATAGATAGATAGATACATAGAGAGAGAGAGAGAGAGAGAGAGAGAGAGAGAGAGAGAGAGAGATAGATAGATAGATAGATAGATAGATAGATAGATAGATAGATAGATAGATAGATAGATAAATTATTAGGTGAGTTGCAAAATATTTTCTGTGATATTTGACATAGATTTCACCAGTTTTCCTCAACTCTGAAAAAGCTTACAGCACCTGGTATTCCTAAGCAGTCTCCCATCCCAGTACTAACCAGGCCCTACCCTCCTTAGCTTCCGAGATCAGACGAGATCGGGCGGTTTTAAGGTGGTATGGCTGTAGGCAAAGGTCACGAAGACAGCAATGCTTCTTATACGTCAGTTATTGAAACCACGCCAGATAGATAGATAGATAGATAGATAGATAGATAGATAGATAGATAGATAGATAGATAGATAGATAAATTATTAGGTACGTTGCAAAATATTTTCTGTGATATTTGACATAGATTTCACCAGTTTTCCTCAACTCTGAAAAAGCTTACAGCACCTGGTATTCCTAAGCAGTCTCCCATCCCAGTACTAACCAGGCCCTACCCTTCTTAGCTTCCGAGATCAGACGAGATCGGGCGGTTTTAAGGTGGTATGGCTGTAAGCAAAGGTCACGAAGACAGCAATGCTTCTTATACGTCAGTTATTGAAACCACGCCAGATAGATAGATAGATAGATAGATAGATAGATAGATAGATAGATAGATAGATAGATAGATAGATAGATAGATAGATAGATAGATATATAGATAAATTATTAGGTACGTTGCAAAATATTTTCTGTGATATTTGACATAGATTTCACCAGTTTTCCTCAACTCTGAAAAAGCTTACAGCACCTGGTATTTCTAAGCAGTCTCCCATCCCAGTACTAACCAGGCCCTACCCTTCTTAGCTTCCGAGATCAGACGAGATCGGGCGGTTTTAAGGTGGTATGGCTGTAAGCAAAGGTCACGAAGACAGCAATGCTTCTTATACGTCAGTTATTGAAACCACGCCAGATAGATAGATAGATAGATAGATAGATAGATAGATAGATAGATAGATAGATAGATAGATAGATAGATAGATAGATAGATAGATAGATAGATAGATAGATAGATAGATAGATAGATAAATTATTAGGTGAGTTGCAAAATATTTTCTGTGATATTTGACATAGATTTCACCAGTTTTCCTCAACTCTGAAAAAGCTTACAGCACCTGGTATTCCTAAGCAGTCTCCCATCCCAGTACTAACCAGGCCCTACCCTTCTTAGCTTCCGAGATCAGACGAGATCGGGCGGTTTTAAGGTGGTATGGCTGTAAGCAAAGGTCATGAAGACAGCAATGCTTCTTATACGTCAGTTATTGAAACCACGCCACATAGATAGATAGATAGATAGATAGATAGATAGATAGATAGATAGATAGATAGATAGATAGATAGATAGATAGATAGATAGATAGATAGATAGATAGATAGATAGATAGATAGATAGATAAATTATTAGGTAAGTTGCAAAATATTTTCTGTGATATTTGACATAGATTTCACCAGTTTTCCTCAACTCTGAAAAAGCTTACAGCACCTGGTATTCCTAAGCAGTCTCCCATCCCAGTACTAACCAGGCCCTACCCTTCTTAGCTTCCGAGATCAGACGAGATCGGGCGGTTTTAAGGTGGTATGGCTGTAAGCAAAGGTCACGAAGACAGCAATGCTTCTTATACGTCAGTTATTGAAACCACGCCAGATAGATAGATAGATAGATAGATAGATAGATAGATAGATAGATAGATAGATAGATAGATAGATAGATAGATAGATAGATAGATAGATAGATAGATAGATAGATAAATTATTAGGTGAGTTGCAAAATATTTTCTGTGATATTTGACATAGATTTCACCAGTTTTCCTCAACTCTGAAAAAGCTTACAGCACCTGGTATTCCTAAGCAGTCTCCCATCCCAGTACTAACCAGGCCCTAACCTTCTTAGCTTCCGAGATCAGACGAGATCGGGCGGTTTTAAGGTGGTATGGCTGTAAGCAAAGGTCACGAAGACAGCAATGCTTCTTATACGTCAGTTATTGAAACCACGCCAGATAGATAGAAAGATAGATAGATAGATAGATAGATAGATAGATAGATAGATAGATAGATAGATAGATAGATAGATAGATAAATTATTAGGTACGTTGCAAAATATTTTCTGTGATATTTGACATAGATTTCACCAGTTTTCCTCAACTCTGAAAAAGCTTACAGCACCTGGTATTCCTAAGCAGTCTCCCATCCCAGTACTAACCAGGCCCTACCCTTCTTAGCTTCCGAGATCAGACGAGATCGGGCGGTTTTAAGGTGGTATGGCTGTAAGCAAAGGTCACGAAGACAGCAATGCTTCTTATACGTCAGTTATTGAAACCACGCCAGATAGATAGAAAGATAGATAGATAGATAGATAGATAGATAGATAGATAAATTATTAGGTACGTTGCAAAATATTTTCTGTGATATTTGACATAGATTTCACCAGTTTTCCTCAACTCTGAAAAAGCTTACAGCACCTGGTATTCCTAAGCAGTCTCCCATCCCAGTACTAACCAGGCCCTACCCTTCTTAGCTTCCGAGATCAGACGAGATCGGGCGGTTTTAAGGTGGTATGGCTGTAAGCAAAGGTCACAAAGACAGCAATGCTTCTTATACGTCAGTTATTGAAACCACGCCAGATAGATAGAAAGATAGATAGATAGATAGATAGATAGATAGATAGATAGATAGATAGATAGATAGATAGATAGATAGATAGATAGATAGATAGATAGATAGATAGATAGATAGATAAATTATTAGGTAAGTTGCAAAATATTTTCTGTGATATTTGACATAGATTTCACCAGTTTTCCTCAACTCTGAAAAAGCTTACAGCACCTGGTATTCCTAAGCAGTCTCCCATCCCAGTACTAACCAGGCCCTACCCTTCTTAGCTTCCGAGATCAGACGAGATCGGGCGGTTTTAAGGTGGTATGGCTGTAAGCAAAGGTCACGAAGACAGCAATGCTTCTTATACGTCAGTTATTGAAACCACGCCAGATAGATAGATAGATAGATAGATAGATAGATAGATAGATAGATAGATAGATAGATAGATAGATAGATAGATAGATAGATAGATAGATAGATAGATAGATAGATAGATAGATAGAAAGATTGATAGATTATTAGGTAAGTTGCAAAATATTTTCTGTGATATTTGACATAGATTTCACCAGTTTTCCTCAACTCTGAAAAAGCTTACAGCACCTGGTATTCCTAAGAGGTCTCCCATCCCAGTACTAACCAGGCCCTACCCTTCTTAGCTTCCGAGATCAGACGAGATCGGGCGGTTTTAAGGTGGTATGGCTGTAAGCAAAGGTCACGAAGACAGCAATGCTTCTTATACGTCAGTTATTGAAACCACGCCAGATAGATAGATAGATAGATAGATAGATAGATAGATAGATAGATAGATAGATAGATAGATAGATAGATAGATAGATAGATAGATAGAAAGATTGATAGATTATTAGGTAAGTTGCAAAATATTTTCTGTGATATTTGACATAGATTTCACCAGTTTTCCTCAACTCTGAAAAAGCTTACAGCACCTGGTATTCCTAAGAGGTCTCCCATCCCAGTACTAACCAGGCCCTACCCTTCTTAGCTTCCGAGATCAGACGAGATCGGGCGGTTTTAAGGTGGTATGGCTGTAAGCAAAGGTCACGAAGACAGCAATGCTTCTTATACGTCAGTTATTGAAACCACGCCAGATAGATAGATAGATAGATAGATAGATAGATAGATAGATAGATAGATAGATAGATAGATAGATAGATAGATAGATAGATAGATAGATAGATAGATAGATAGATAGATAAATAAATTATTAGGTGAGTTGCAAAATATTTTCTGTGATATTTGACATAGATTTCACCAGTTTTCCTCAACTCTGAAAAAGCCTACAGCACCTGGTATTCCTAAGCAGTCTCCCATCCCAGTACTAACCAGGCCCTACCCTTCTTAGCTTCCGAGATCAGACGAGATCGGGCGGTTTTAAGGTGGTATGGCTGTAAGCAAAGGTCACGAAGACAGCAATGCTTCTTATACGTCAGTTATTGAAACCACGCCAGATAGATAGAAAGATAGATAGATAGATAGATAGATAGATAGATAGATAGATAGATAGATAGATAGATAGATAGATAGATAGATAGATAGATAGATAGATAGATAGATAAATTATTAGGTAAGTTGCAAAATATTTTCTGTGATATTTGACATAGATTTCACCAGTTTTCCTCAACTCTGAAAAAGCTTACAGCACCTGGTATTCCTAAGCAGTGTCCCATCCCAGTACTAACCAGGCCCTACCCTTCTTAGCTTCCGAGATCAGACGAGATCGGGCGGTTTTAAGGTGGTATGGCTGTAAGCAAAGGTCACGAAGACAGCAATGCTTCTTATACGTCAGTTATTGAAACCACGCCAGATAGATAGATAGATAGATAGATAGATAGATAGATAGATAGATAGATAGATAGATAGATAGATAGATAGATAGATAGATAGATAGATAGATAGATAGATTATTAGGTAAGCTGCAAAATATTTTCTGTGATATTTGACATAGATTTCACCAGTTTTCCTCAACTCTGAAAAAGCTTACAGCACCTGGTATTCCTAAGCAGTCTCCCATCCCAGTACTAACCAGGCCCTACCCTTCTTAGCTTCCGAGATCAGACGAGATCGGGCGGTTTTAAGGTGGTATGGCTGTAAGCAAAGGTCACGAAGACAGCAATGCTTCTTATACGTCAGTTATTGAAACCACGCCAGATAGATAGATAGATAGATAGATAGATAGATAGATAGATAGATAGATAGATAGATAGATAGATAGATAGATAAATAAATTATTAGGTGAGTTGCAAAATATTTTCTGTGATATTTGACATAGATTTCACCAGTTTTCCTCAACTCTGAAAAAGCCTACAGCACCTGGTATTCCTAAGCAGTCTCCCATCCCAGTACTAACCAGGCCCTACCCTTCTTAGCTTCCGAGATCAGACGAGATCGGGCGGTTTTAAGGTGGTATGGCTGTAAGCAAAGGTCACGAAGACAGCAATGCTTCTTATACGTCAGTTATTGAAACCACGCCAGATAGATAGAAAGATAGATAGATAGATAGATAGATAGATAGATAGATAGATAGATAGATAGATAGATAGATAGATAGATAGATAGATAGATAGATTATTAGGTAAGTTGCAAAATATTTTCTGTGATATTTGACATAGATTTCACCAGTTTTCCTCAACTCTGAAAAAGCTTACAGCACCTGGTATTCCTAAGCAGTCTCCCATCCCAGTACTAACCAGGCCCTACCCTTCTTAGCTTCCGAGATCAGACGAGATCGGGCGGTTTTAAGGTGGTATGGCTGTAAGCAAAGGTCACGAAGACAGCAATGCTTCTTATACGTCAGTTATTGAAACCACGCCAGATAGATAGATAGATAGATAGATAGATAGATAGATAGATAGATAGATAGATAGATAGATAGATAGATAGATAGATAGATAGATAGATAGATAGATAGATAGATAGATAGATAAATAAATTATTAGGTGAGTTGCAAAATATTTTCTGTGATATTTGACATAGATTTCACCAGTTTTCCTCAACTCTGAAAAAGCTTACAGCACCTGGTATTCCTAAGCAGTCTCCCATCCCAGTACTAACCAGGCCCTACCCTTCTTAGCTTCCGAGATCAGACGAGATCGGGCGGTTTTAAGGTGGTATGGCTGTAAGCAAAGGTCACGAAGACAGCAATGCTTCTTATACGTCAGTTATTGAAACCACGCCAGATAGATAGATAGATAGATAGATAGATAGATAGATAGATAGATAGATAGATAGATAGATAGATAGATAGATAGATAGATAGATAGATAGATAGATAGATAGATAGATAGATAAATAAATTATTAGGTGAGTTGCAAAATATTTTCTGTGATATTTGACATAGATTTCACCAGTTTTCCTCAACTCTGAAAATGCCTACAGCACCTGGTATTCCTAAGCAGTCTCCCATCCCAGTACTAACCAGGCCCTACCCTTCTTAGCTTCCGAGATCAGACGAGATCGGGCGGTTTTAAGGTGGTATGGCTGTAAGCAAAGGTCACGAAGACAGCAATGCTTCTTATACGTCAGTTATTGAAACCACGCCAGATAGATAGAAAGATAGATAGATAGATAGATAGATAGATAGATAGATAGATAGATAGATAGATAGATAGATAGATAGATAGATAGATAGATAGATAGATAGATAGATAGATAGATTATTAGGTAAGTTGCAAAATATTTTCTGTGATATTTGACATAGATTTCACCAGTTTTCCTCAACTCTGAAAAAGCTTACAGCACCTGGTATTCCTAAGCAGTCTCCCATCCCAGTACTAACCAGGCCCTACCCTTCTTAGCTTCCGAGATCAGACGAGATCGGGCGGTTTTAAGGTGGTATGGCTGTAAGCAAAGGTCACGAAGACAGCAATGCTTCTTATACGTCAGTTATTGAAACCACGCCAGATAGATAGATAGATAGATAGATAGATAGATAGATAGATAGATAGATAGATAGATAGATAGATAGATAGATAGATAGATAGATAGATAGATAGATAGATAGATAGATAGATAGATAGATAGATAGATAAATAAATTATTAGGTGAGTTGCAAAATATTTTCTGTGATATTTGACATAGATTTCACCAGTTTTCCTCAACTCTGAAAAAGCTTACAGCACCTGGTATTCCTAAGCAGTCTCCCATCCCAGTACTAACCAGGCCCTACCCTTCTTAGCTTCCGAGATCAGACGAGATCGGGCGGTTTTAAGGTGGTATGGCTGTAAGCAAAGGTCACGAAGACAGCAATGCTTCTTATACGTCAGTTATTGAAACCACGCCAGATAGATAGATAGATAGATAGATAGATAGATAGATAGATAGATAGATAGATAGATAGATAGATAGATAGATAGATAGATAGATAGATAGATAGATAGATAAATTATTAGGTGAGTTGCAAAATATTTTCTGTGATATTTGACATAGATTTCACCAGTTTTCCTCAACTCTGAAAAAGCTTACAGCACCTGGTATTCCTAAGCAGTCTCCCATCCCAGTACTAACCAGGCCCTACCCTTCTTAGCTTCCGAGATCAGACGAGATCGGGCGGTTTTAAGGTGGTATGGCTGTAAGCAAAGGTCACGAAGACAGCAATGCTTCTTATACGTCAGTTATTGAAATCACGCCAGATAGATAGATAGATAGATAGATAGATAGATAGATAGATAGATAGATAGATAGATAGATAGATAGATAGATAGATAGATAGATAGATAGATAGATAGATAGATAGATAGATAGATAGATAGATAGATAAATAAATTATTAGGTGAGTTGCAAAATATTTTCTGTGATATTTGACATAGATTTCACCAGTTTTCCTCAACTCTGAAAAAGCCTACAGCACCTGGTATTCCTAAGCAGTCTCCCATCCCAGTACTAACCAGGCCCTACCCTTCTTAGCTTCCGAGATCAGACGAGATCGGGCGGTTTTAAGGTGGTATGGCTGTAAGCAAAGGTCACGAAGACAGCAATGCTTCTTATACGTCAGTTATTGAAACCACGCCAGATAGATAGAAAGATAGATAGATAGATAGATAGATAGATAGATAGATAGATAGATAGATAGATAGATAGATAGATAGATAGATAGATAGATAAATTATTAGGTAAGTTGCAAAATATTTTCTGTGATATTTGACATAGATTTCACCAGTTTTCCTCAACTCTGAAAAAGCTTACAGCACCTGGTATTCCTAAGCAGTCTCCCATCCCAGTACTAACCAGGCCCTACCCTTCTTAGCTTCCGAGATCAGACGAGATCGGGCGGTTTTAAGGTGGTATGGCTGTAAGCAAAGGTCACGAAGACAGCAATGCTTCTTATACGTCAGTTATTGAAACCACGCCAGATAGATAGATAGATAGATAGATAGATAGATAGATAGATAGATAGATAGATAGATAGATAGATAGATAGATAGATAGATAGATAGATAGATAGATAGATAGATAGATAGATAGATTATTAGGTAAGCTGCAAAATATTTTCTGTGATATTTGACATAGATTTCACCAGTTTTCCTCAACTCTGAAAAAGCTTACAGCACCTGGTATTCCTAAGCAGTCTCCCATCCCAGTACTAACCAGGCCCTACCCTTCTTAGCTTCCGAGATCAGACGAGATCGGGCGGTTTTAAGGTGGTATGGCTGTAAGCAAAGGTCACGAAGACAGCAATGCTTCTTATACGTCAGTTATTGAAACCACGCCAGATAGATAGATAGATAGATAGATAGATAGATAGATAGATAGATAGATAGATAGATAGATAGATAGATAGATAGATAGATAAATAAATTATTAGGTGAGTTGCAAAATATTTTCTGTGATATTTGACATAGATTTCACCAGTTTTCCTCAACTCTGAAAATGCCTACAGCACCTGGTATTCCTAAGCAGTCTCCCATCCCAGTACTAACCAGGCCCTACCCTTCTTAGCTTCCGAGATCAGACGAGATCGGGCGGTTTTAAGGTGGTATGGCTGTAAGCAAAGGTCACGAAGACAGCAATGCTTCTTATACGTCAGTTATTGAAACCACGCCAGATAGATAGAAAGATAGATAGATAGATAGATAGATAGATAGATAGATAGATAGATAGATAGATAGATAGATAGATAGATAGATAGATAGATAGATAGATAGATAGATAGATAGATAGATAGATAGATAGATAGATAGATAGATTATTAGGTAAGTTGCAAAATATTTTCTGTGATATTTGACATAGATTTCACCAGTTTTCCTCAACTCTGAAAAAGCTTACAGCACCTGGTATTCCTAAGCAGTCTCCCATCCCAGTACTAACCAGGCCCTACCCTTCTTAGCTTCCGAGATCAGACGAGATCGGGCGGTTTTAAGGTGGTATGGCTGTAAGCAAAGGTCACGAAGACAGCAATGCTTCTTATACGTCAGTTATTGAAACCACGCCAGATAGATAGATAGATAGATAGATAGATAGATAGATAGATAGATAGATAGATAGATAGATAGATAGATAGATAGATAGATAGATAGATAGATAGATAAATTATTAGGTGAGTTGCAAAATATTTTCTGTGATATTTGACATAGATTTCACCAGTTTTCCTCAACTCTGAAAAAGCTTACAGCACCTGGTATTCCTAAGCAGTCTCCCATCCCAGTACTAACCAGGCCCTACCCTTCTTAGCTTCCGAGATCAGACGAGATCGGGCGGTTTTAAGGTGGTATGGCTGTAAGCAAAGGTCACGAAGACAGCAATGCTTCTTATACGTCAGTTATTGAAACCACGCCAGATAGATAGAAAGATAGATAGATAGATAGATAGATAGATAGATAGATAGATAGATAGATAGATAGATAGATAGATAGATAGATAGATAGATAGATAAATTATTAGGTAAGTTGCAAAATATTTTCTGTGATATTTGACATAGATTTCACCAGTTTTCCTCAACTCTGAAAAAGCTTACAGCACCTGGTATTCCTAAGCAGTCTCCCATCCCAGTACTAACCAGGCCCTACCCTTCTTAGCTTCCGAGATCAGACGAGATCGGGTGGTTTTAAGGTGGTATGGCTGTAAGCAAAGGTCACGAAGACAGCAATGCTTCTTATACGTCAGTTATTGAAACCACGCCAGATAGATAGATAGATAGATAGATAGATAGATAGATAGATAGATAGATAGATAGATAGATAAATTATTAGGTAAGTTGCAAAATATTTTCTGTGATATTTGACATAGATTTCACCAGTTTTCCTCAACTCTGAAAAAGCTTACAGCACCTGGTATTCCTAAGCAGTCTCCCATCCCAGTACTAACCAGGCCCTACCCTTCTTAGCTTCCGAGATCAGACGAGATCGGGCGGTTTTAAGGTGGTATGGCTGTAAGCAAAGGTCACGAAGACAGCAATGCTTCTTATACGTCAGTTATTGAAACCACGCCAGATAGATAGATAGATAGATAGATAGATAGATAGATAGATAGATAGATAGATAGATAGATAGATAGATAGATAGATAGATAGATAGATAGATAGATAGATAGATAGATAGATAGATAGATAGATTATTAGGTAAGTTGCAAAATATTTTCTGTGATATTTGACATAGATTTCACCAGTTTTCCTCAACTCTGAAAAAGCTTACAGCACCTGGTATTCCTAAGAGGTCTCCCATCCCAGTACTAACCAGGCCCTACCCTTCTTAGCTTCCGAGATCAGACGAGATCGGGCGGTTTTAAGGTGGTATGGCTGTAAGCAAAGGTCACGAAGACAGCAATGCTTCTTATACGTCAGTTATTGAAACCACGCCAGATAGATAGATAGATAGATAGATAGATAGATAGATAGATAGATAGATAGATAGATAGATAGATAGATAGATAGATAGATAGATAGATAGATAGATAGATAGATAGATAGATAGATAGATAAATAAATTATTAGGTGAGTTGCAAAATATTTTCTGTGATATTTGACATAGATTTCACCAGTTTTCCTCAACTCTGAAAAAGCCTACAGCACCTGGTATTCCTAAGCAGTCTCCCATCCCAGTACTAACCAGGCCCTACCCTTCTTAGCTTCCGAGATCAGACGAGATCGGGCGGTTTTAAGGTGGTATGGCTGTAAGCAAAGGTCACGAAGACAGCAATGCTTCTTATACGTCAGTTATTGAAACCACGCCAGATAGATAGAAAGATAGATAGATAGATAGATAGATAGATAGATAGATAGATAGATAGATAGATAGATAGATAGATAGATAGATAGATAGATAGATAGATAGATAGATAGATAGATAGATAGATAGATAGATAGATAGATAGATAGATAGATAAATTATTAGGTAAGTTGCAAAATATTTTCTGTGATATTTGACATAGATTTCACCAGTTTTCCTCAACTCTGAAAAAGCTTACAGCACCTGGTATTCCTAAGCAGTCTCCCATCCCAGTACTAACCAGGCCCTACCCTTCTTAGCTTCCGAGATCAGACGAGATCGGGCGGTTTTAAGGTGGTATGGCTGTAAGCAAAGGTCACGAAGACAGCAATGCTTCTTATACGTCAGTTATTGAAACCACGCCAGATAGATAGAAAGATAGATAGATAGATAGATAGATAGATAGATAGATAGATAGATAGATAGATAGATAGATAGATAGATAGATAGATAGATAGATAGATAGATAGATAGATAGATAGATAGATAGATAGATAGATAGATAGATAGATTATTAGGTAAGTTGCAAAATATTTTCTGTGATATTTGACATAGATTTCACCAGTTTTCCTCAACTCTGAAAAAGCTTACAGCACCTGGTATTCCTAAGCAGTCTCCCATCCCAGTACTAACCAGGCCCTACCCTTCTTAGCTTCCGAGATCAGACGAGATCGGGCGGTTTTAAGGTGGTATGGCTGTAAGCAAAGGTCACGAAGACAGCAATGCTTCTTATACGTCAGTTATTGAAACCACGCCAGATAGATAGATAGATAGATAGATAGATAGATAGATAGATAGATAGATAGATAGATAGATAGATAGATAGATAGATAGATAGATAGATAGATAGATAGATAGATAGATAGATAGATAGATTATTAGGTAAGTTGCAAAATATTTTCTGTGATATTTGACATAGATTTCACCAGTTTTCCTCAACTCTGAAAAAGCTTACAGCACCTGGTATTCCTAAGCAGTCTCCCATCCCAGTACTAACCAGGCCCTACCCTTCTTAGCTTCCGAGATCAGACGAGATCGGGCGGTTTTAAGGTGGTATGGCTGTAAGCAAAGGTCACGAAGACAGCAATGCTTCTTATACGTCAGTTATTGAAACCACGCCAGATAGATAGATAGATAGATAGATAGATAGATAGATAGATAGATAGATAGATAGATAGATAGATAGATAGATAGATAGATAGATAGATAGATAGATAGATAGATAGATAGATAAATTATTAGGTGAGTTGCAAAATATTTTCTGTGATATTTGACATAGATTTCACCAGTTTTCCTCAACTCTGAAAAAGCTTACAGCACCTGGTATTCCTAAGCAGTCTCCCATCCCAGTACTAACCAGGCCCTACCCTTCTTAGCTTCCGAGATCAGACGAGATCGGGCGGTTTTAAGGTGGTATGGCTGTAAGCAAAGGTCACGAAGACAGCAATGCTTCTTATACGTCAGTTATTGAAACCACGCCAGATAGATAGAAAGATAGATAGATAGATAGATAGATAGATAGATAGATAGATAGATAGATAGATAAATTATTAGGTAAGTTGCAAAATATTTTCTGTGATATTTGACATAGATTTCACCAGTTTTCCTCAACTCTGAAAAAGCTTACAGCACCTGGTATTCCTAAGCAGTCTCCCATCCCAGTACTAACCAGGCCCTACCCTTCTTAGCTTCCGAGATCAGACGAGATCGGGTGGTTTTAAGGTGGTATGGCTGTAAGCAAAGGTCACGAAGACAGCAATGCTTCTTATACGTCAGTTATTGAAACCACGCCAGATAGATAGATAGATAGATAGATAGATAGATAGATAGATAGATAGATAGATAGATAGATAAATTATTAGGTAAGTTGCAAAATATTTTCTGTGATATTTGACATAGATTTCACCAGTTTTCCTCAACTCTGAAAAAGCTTACAGCACCTGGTATTCCTAAGCAGTCTCCCATCCCAGTACTAACCAGGCCCTACCCTTCTTAGCTTCCGAGATCAGACGAGATCGGGCGGTTTTAAGGTGGTATGGCTGTAAGCAAAGGTCACGAAGACAGCAATGCTTCTTATACGTCAGTTATTGAAACCACGCCAGATAGATAGATAGATAGATAGATAGATAGATAGATAGATAGATAGATAGATAGATAGATAGATAGATAGATAGATAGATAGATAGATAGATAGATAGATAGATAAATTATTAGGTAAGTTGCAAAATATTTTCTGTGATATTTGACATAGATTTCACCAGTTTTCCTCAACTCTGAAAAAGCTTACAGCACCTGGTATTCCTAAGCAGTCTCCCATCCCAGTACTAACCAGGCCCTACCCTTCTTAGCTTCCGAGATCAGACGAGATCGGGCGGTTTTAAGGTGGTATGGCTGTAAGCAAAGGTGACGAAGACAGCAATGCTTCTTATACGTCAGTTATTGAAACCACGCCAGATAGATAGATAGATAGATAGATAGATAGATAGATAGATAGATAGATAGATAGATAGATAGATAGATAGATAGATAGATAGATAGATAGATAGATAGATAAATTATTAGGTAAGTTGCAAAATATTTTCTGTGATATTTGACATAGATTTCACCAGTTTTCCTCAACTCTGAAAAAGCTTACAGCACCTGGTATTCCTAAGCAGTCTCCCATCCCAGTACTAACCAGGCCCTACCCTTCTTAGCTTCCGAGATCAGACGAGATCGGGCGGTTTTAAGGTGGTATGGCTGTAAGCAAAGGTCACGAAGACAGCAATGCTTCTTATACGTCAGTTATTGAAACCACGCCAGATAGATAGATAGATAGATAGATAGATAGATAGATAGATAGATAGATAGATAGATAGATAGATAAATTATTAGGTGAGTCGCAAAATATTTTCTGTGATATTTGACATAGATTTCACCAGTTTTCCTCAACTCTGAAAAAGCTTACAGCACCTGGTATTCCTAAGCAGTCTCCCACCCCAGTACTAACCAGGCCCTACCCTTCTTAGCTTCCGAGATCAGACGAGATTGGGCGGTTTTAAGGTGGTATGGCTGTAAGCAAAGGTCACGAAGACAGCAATGCTTCTTATACGTCAGTTATTGAAACCACGCCAGATAGATAGAAAGATAGATAGATAGATAGATAGATAGATAGATAGATAGATAGATAGATAGATAGATAGATAGATAGATAGATAAATTATTAGGTAAGTTGCAAAATATTTTCTGTGATATTTGACATAGATTTCACCAGTTTTCCTCAACTCTGAAAAAGCTTACAGCACCTGGTATTCCTAAGCAGTCTCCCATCCCAGTACTAACCAGGCCCTACCCTTCTTAGCTTCCGAGATCAGACGAGATCGGGTGGTTTTAAGGTGGTATGGCTGTAAGCAAAGGTCACGAAGACAGCAATGCTTCTTATACGTCAGTTATTGAAACCACGCCAGATAGATAGATAGATAGATAGATAGATAGATAGATAGATAGATAGATAGATAGATAGATAGATAGATAAATTATTAGGTAAGTTGCAAAATATTTTCTGTGATATTTGACATAGATTTCACCAGTTTTCCTCAACTCTGAAAAAGCTTACAGCACCTGGTATTCCTAAGCAGTCTCCCATCCCAGTACTAACCAGGCCCTACCCTTCTTAGCTTCCGAGATCAGACGAGATCGGGCGGTTTTAAGGTGGTATGGCTGTAAGCAAAGGTCACGAAGACAGCAATGCTTCTTATACGTCAGTTATTGAAACCACGCCAGATAGATAGATAGATAGATAGATAGATAGATAGATAGATAGATAGATAGATAGATAGATAGATAGATAGATAGATAGATAGATAGATAGATAGATAGATAGATAAATTATTAGGTAAGTTGCAAAATATTTTCTGTGATATTTGACATAGATTTCACCAGTTTTCCTCAACTCTGAAAAAGCTTACAGCACCTGGTATTCCTAAGCAGTCTCCCATCCCAGTACTAACCAGGCCCTACCCTTCTTAGCTTCCGAGATCAGACGAGATCGGGCGGTTTTAAGGTGGTATGGCTGTAAGCAAAGGTCACGAAGACAGCAATGCTTCTTATACGTCAGTTATTGAAACCACGCCAGATAGATAGATAGATAGATAGATAGATAGATAGATAGATAGATAGATAGATAGATAGATAGATAGATAGATAGATAGATAGATAGATAGATAGATAGATAGATAGATAGATAGATAAATTATTAGGTAAGTTGCAAAATATTTTCTGTGATATTTGACATAGATTTCTCCAGTTTTCCTCAACTCTGAAAAAGCTTACAGCACCTGGTATTCCTAAGCAGTCTCCCATCCCAGTACTAACCAGGCCCTACCCTTCTTAGCTTCCGAGATCAGACGAGATCGGGCGGTTTTAAGGTGGTATGGCTGTAAGCAAAGGTCACGAAGACAGCAATGCTTCTTATACGTCAGTTATTGAAACCACGCCAGATAGATAGATAGATAGATAGATAGATAGATAGATAGATAGATAGATAGATAGATAGATAGATAGATAGATAGATAGATAGATAGATAGATAGATAGATAGATAGATAGATAGATAGATAGATAAATTATTAGGTGAGTTGCAAAATATTTTCTGTGATATTTGACATAGATTTCACCAGTTTTCCTCAACTCTGAAAAAGCTTACAGCACCTGGTATTCCTAAGCAGTCTCCCATCCCAGTACTAACCAGGCCCTACCCTTCTTAGCTTCCGAGATCAGACGAGATCGGGCGGTTTTAAGGTGGTATGGCTGTAAGCAAAGGTCACGAAGACAGCAATGCTTCTTATACGTCAGTTATTGAAACCACGCCAGATAGATAGAAAGATAGATAGATAGATAGATAGA
>NC_137635.1:21546444-21548944 GCF_963383615.2 Lipophrys pholis | reverse complement strand
GGTATTTCTAAGCAGTCTCCCATCCCAGTACTAACCAGGCCCTACCCTTCTTAGCTTCCGAGATCAGACGAGATCGGGCGGTTTTAAGGTGGTATGGCTGTAAGCAAAGGTCACGAAGACAGCAATGCTTCTTATACGTCAGTTATTGAAACCACGCCAGATAGATAGAAAGATAGATAGATAGATAGATAGATAGATAGATAGATAGATAGATAGATAGATAGATAGATAGATAGATAGATAGATAGATAGATAGATAGATAGATAGATAGATAGATAGATAGATAGATAAATTATTAGGTGAGTTGCAAAATATTTTCTGTGATATTTGACATAGATTTCACCAGTTTTCCTCAACTCTGAAAAAGCTTACAGCACCTGGTATTCCTAAGCAGTCTCCCATCCCAGTACTAACCAGGCCCTACCCTTCTTAGCTTCCGAGATCAGACGAGATCGGGCGGTTTTAAGGTGGTATGGCTGTAAGCAAAGGTCACGAAGACAGCAATGCTTCTTATACGTCAGTTATTGAAACCACGCCACATAGATAGATAGATAGATAGATAGATAGATAGATAGATAGATAGATAGATAGATAGATAGATAGATAGATAGATAGATAGATAGATAGATAGATAGATAGATTATTAGGTAAGTTGCAAAATATTTTCTGTGATATTTGACATAGATTTCACCAGTTTTCCTCAACTCTGAAAAAGCTTACAGCACCTGGTATTCCTAAGCAGTCTCCCATCCCAGTACTAACCAGGCCCTACCCTTCTTAGCTTCCGAGATCAGGCGGTTTTAAGGTGGTATGGCTGTAAGCAAAGGTCACGAAGACAGCAATGCTTCTTATACGTCAGTTATTGAAACCACGCCAGATAGATAGATAGATAGATAGATAGATAGATAGATAGATAGATAGATAGATAGATAGATAGATAGATAGATAGATAGATAGATAGATAGATAGATAAATTATTAGGTAAGTTGCAAAATATTTTCTGTCATATTTGACATAGATTTCACCAGTTTTCCTCAACTCTGAAAAAGCTTACAGCACCTGGTATTCCTAAGCAGTCTCCCATCCCAGTACTAACCAGGCCCTACCCTTCTTAGCTTCCGAGATCAGACGAGATCGGGCGGTTTTAAGGTGGTATGGCTGTAAGCAAAGGTCACGAAGACAGCAATGCTTCTTATACGTCAGTTATTGAAACCACGCCACATAGATAGATAGATAGATAGATAGATAGATAGATAGATAGATAGATAGATAGATAGATAGATAGATAGATAGATAGATAGATAGATAGATAGATAGATAGATAGATAAATTATTAGGTGAGTTGCAAAATATTTTCTGTGATATTTGACATAGATTTCACCAGTTTTCCTCAACTCTGAAAAAGCTTACAGCACCTGGTATTCCTAAGCAGTCTCCCATCCCAGTACTAACCAGGCCCTACCCTTCTTAGCTTCCGAGATCAGACGAGATCGGGCGGTTTTAAGGTGGTATGGCTGTAAGCAAAGGTCACGAAGACAGCAATGCTTCTTATACGTCAGTTATTGAAACCACGCCAGATAGATAGATAGATAGATAGATAGATAGATAGATAGATAGATAGATAGATAGATAGATAGATAGATAGATAGATAGATAGATAGATAGATAGATAGATATATAGATAAATTATTAGGTGAGTTGCAAAATATTTTCTGTGATATTTGACATAGATTTCACCAGTTTTCCTCAACTCTGAAAAAGCTTACAGCACCTGGTATTCCTAAGCAGTCTCCCATCCCAGTACTAACCAGGCCCTACCCTTCTTAGCTTCCGAGATCAGACGAGATCGGGCGGTTTTAAGGTGGTATGGCTGTAAGCAAAGGTCACGAAGACAGCAATGCTTCTTATACGTCAGTTATTGAAACCACGCCACATAGATAGATAGATAGATAGATAGATAGATAGATAGATAGATAGATAGATAGATAGATAGATAGATAGATAGATAGATAAATTATTAGGTAAGTTGCAAAATATTTTCTGTGATATTTGACATAGATTTCACCAGTTTTCCTCAACTCTGAAAAAGCTTACAGCACCTGGTATTCCTAAGCAGTCTCCCATCCCAGTACTAACCAGGCCCTACCCTTCTTAGCTTCCGAGATCAGACGAGATCGGGCGGTTTTAAGGTGGTATGGCTGTAAGCAAAGGTCACGAAGACAGCAATGCTTCTTATACGTCAGTTATTGAAAACACGCCAGATAGATAGATAGATAGATAGATAGATAGATAGATAGATAGATAGATAGATAGATAGATAGATAGATAGATAGATAGATAGATAGATAGATAGATAGATAGATAGATAGATAGATAGATAGATAGATAGATAGATAAATTATTAGGTGAGTTGCAAAATATTTTCTGTGATATTTGACATAGATTTCACCAGTTTTCCTCAACTCTGAAAAAGCTTACAGCACCTGGTATTCCTAAGCA
>NC_137635.1:21533944-21536444 GCF_963383615.2 Lipophrys pholis | reverse complement strand
AGCAGTCTCCCATCCCAGTACTAACCAGGCCCTACCCTTCTTAGCTTCCGAGATCAGACGAGATCGGGCGGTTTTAAGGTGGTATGGCTGTAAGCAAAGGTCACGAAGACAGCAATGCTTCTTATACGTCAGTTATTGAAACCACGCCACATAGATAGATAGATAGATAGATAGATAGATAGATAGATAGATAGATAGATAGATAGATAGATAGATAGATAGATAGATAGATAGATAGATAGATAGATAGATAGATTATTAGGTAAGTTGCAAAATATTTTCTGTGATATTTGACATAGATTTCACCAGTTTTCCTCAACTCTGAAAAAGCTTACAGCACCTGGTATTCCTAAGCAGTCTCCCATCCCAGTACTAACCAGGCCCTACCCTTCTTAGCTTCCGAGATCAGGCGGTTTTAAGGTGGTATGGCTGTAAGCAAAGGTCACGAAGACAGCAATGCTTCTTATACGTCAGTTATTGAAACCACGCCAGATAGATAGATAGATAGATAGATAGATAGATAGATAGATAGATAGATAGATAGATAGATAGATAGATAGATAGATAGATAGATAGATAGATAGATAGATAGATAGATAGATAGATAGATAGATAAATTATTAGGTAAGTTGCAAAATATTTTCTGTCATATTTGACATAGATTTCACCAGTTTTCCTCAACTCTGAAAAAGCTTACAGCACCTGGTATTCCTAAGCAGTCTCCCATCCCAGTACTAACCAGGCCCTACCCTTCTTAGCTTCCGAGATCAGACGAGATCGGGCGGTTTTAAGGTGGTATGGCTGTAAGCAAAGGTCACGAAGACAGCAATGCTTCTTATACGTCAGTTATTGAAACCACGCCACATAGATAGATAGATAGATAGATAGATAGATAGATAGATAGATAGATAGATAGATAGATAGATAGATAGATAGATAGATAGATAGATAGATAGATAGATAGATAGATAGATAGATAGATAAATTATTAGGTGAGTTGCAAAATATTTTCTGTGATATTTGACATAGATTTCACCAGTTTTCCTCAACTCTGAAAAAGCTTACAGCACCTGGTATTCCTAAGCAGTCTCCCATCCCAGTACTAACCAGGCCCTACCCTTCTTAGCTTCCGAGATCAGACGAGATCGGGCGGTTTTAAGGTGGTATGGCTGTAAGCAAAGGTCACGAAGACAGCAATGCTTCTTATACGTCAGTTATTGAAACCACGCCAGATAGATAGATAGATAGATAGATAGATAGATAGATAGATAGATAGATAGATAGATAGATAGATAGATAGATAGATAGATAGATAGATAGATAGATATATAGATAAATTATTAGGTGAGTTGCAAAATATTTTCTGTGATATTTGACATAGATTTCACCAGTTTTCCTCAACTCTGAAAAAGCTTACAGCACCTGGTATTCCTAAGCAGTCTCCCATCCCAGTACTAACCAGGCCCTACCCTTCTTAGCTTCCGAGATCAGACGAGATCGGGCGGTTTTAAGGTGGTATGGCTGTAAGCAAAGGTCACGAAGACAGCAATGCTTCTTATACGTCAGTTATTGAAACCACGCCACATAGATAGATAGATAGATAGATAGATAGATAGATAGATAGATAGATAGATAGATAGATAGATAGATAGATAGATAAATTATTAGGTAAGTTGCAAAATATTTTCTGTGATATTTGACATAGATTTCACCAGTTTTCCTCAACTCTGAAAAAGCTTACAGCACCTGGTATTCCTAAGCAGTCTCCCATCCCAGTACTAACCAGGCCCTACCCTTCTTAGCTTCCGAGATCAGACGAGATCGGGCGGTTTTAAGGTGGTATGGCTGTAAGCAAAGGTCACGAAGACAGCAATGCTTCTTATACGTCAGTTATTGAAAACACGCCAGATAGATAGATAGATAGATAGATAGATAGATAGATAGATAGATAGATAGATAGATAGATAGATAGATAGATAGATAGATAGATAGATAGATAGATAGATAGATAGATAGATAGATAGATAGATAGATAGATAGATAGATAAATTATTAGGTGAGTTGCAAAATATTTTCTGTGATATTTGACATAGATTTCACCAGTTTTCCTCAACTCTGAAAAAGCTTACAGCACCTGGTATTCCTAAGCAGTCTCCCATCCCAGTACTAACCAGGCCCTACCCTTCTTAGCTTCCGAGATCAGGCGAGATCGGGCGGTTTTAAGGTGGTATGGCTGTAAGCAAAGGTCACGAAGACAGCAATGCTTCTTATACGTCAGTTATTGAAACCACGCCAGATAGATAGAAAGATAGATAGATAGATAGATAGATAGATAGATAGATAGATAGATAGATAGATAGATAGATAGATAGATAGATAGATAGATAGATAGATAGATAGATAGATAGATAGATAGATAGATAGATAAATTATTAGGTACGTTGCAAAATATTTTCTGTGATATTTGACATAGATTTCACCAGTTTTCCTCAACTCTGAA
>NC_137635.1:21516444-21518944 GCF_963383615.2 Lipophrys pholis | reverse complement strand
CTTCCGAGATCAGACGAGATCGGGCGGTTTTAAGGTGGTATGGCTGTAAGCAAAGGTCACGAAGACAGCAATGCTTCTTATACGTCAGTTATTGAAACCACGCCAGATAGATAGAAAGATAGATAGATAGATAGATAGATAGATAGATAGATAGATAGATAGATAGATAGATAGATAGATAGATAGATAGATAGATAGATAGATAGATAGATAGATAGATAGATAAATTATTAGGTGAGTTGCAAAATATTTTCTGTGATATTTGACATAGATTTCACCAGTTTTCCTCAACTCTGAAAAAGCTTACAGCACCTGGTATTCCTAAGCAGTCTCCCATCCCAGTACTAACCAGGCCCTACCCTTCTTAGCTTCCGAGATCAGACGAGATCGGGCGGTTTTAAGGTGGTATGGCTGTAAGCAAAGGTCACGAAGACAGCAATGCTTCTTATACGTCAGTTATTGAAACCACGCCAGATAGATAGATAGATAGATAGATAGATAGATAGATAGATAGATAGATAGATAGATAGATAGATAGATAGATAGATAGATAGATAGATAAATAAATTATTAGGTGAGTTGCAAAATATTTTCTGTGATATTTGACATAGATTTCACCAGTTTTCCTCAACTCTGAAAAAGCTTACAGCACCTGGTATTCCTAAGCAGTCTCCCATCCCAGTACTAACCAGGCCCTACCCTTCTTAGCTTCCGAGATCAGACGAGATCGGGCGGTTTTAAGGTGGTATGGCTGTAAGCAAAAGTCACGAAGACAGCAATGCTTCTTATACGTCGGTTATTGAAACCACGCCAGATAGATAGAAAGATAGATAGATAGATAGATAGATAGATAGATAGATAGATAGATAGATAGATAGATAGATAGATAGATAGATAGATAGATAGATAGATAGATAAATTATTAGGTACGTTGCAAAATATTTTCTGTGATATTTGACATAGATTTCACCAGTTTTCCTCAACTCTGAAAAAGCTTACAGCACCTGGTATTCCTAAGCAGTCTCCCATCCCAGTACTAACCAGGCCCTACCCTTCTTAGCTTCCGAGATCAGACGAGATCGGGCGGTTTTAAGGTGGTATGGCTGTAAGCAAAGGTCACGAAGACAGCAATGCTTCTTATACGTCAGTTATTGAAACCACGCCAGATAGATAGATAGATAGATAGATAGATAGATAGATAGATAGATAGATAGATAGATAGATAGATAGATAGATAGATAGATAGATAGATAGATAGATAGATAGATAGATAGATAGATTATTAGGTAAGTTGCAAAATATTTTCTGTGATATTTGACATAGATTTCACCAGTTTTCCTCAACTCTGAAAAAGCTTACAGCACCTGGTATTCCTAAGCAGTCTCCCATCCCAGTACTAACCAGGCCCTACCCTTCTTAGCTTCCGAGATCAGACGAGATCGGGCGGTTTTAAGGTGGTATGGCTGTAAGCAAAGGTCACGAAGACAGCAATGCTTCTTATACGTCAGTTATTGAAACCACGCCACATAGATAGATAGATAGATAGATAGATAGATAGATAGATAGATAGATAGATAGATAGATAGATAGATAGATAGATAGATAGATAGATAGATAGATAGATAGATAGATAAATTATTAGGTGAGTTGCAAAATATTTTCTGTGATATTTGACATAGATTTCACCAGTTTTCCTCAACTCTGAAAAAGCTTACAGCACCTGGTATTCCTAAGCAGTCTCCCATCCCAGTACTAACCAGGCCCTACCCTTCTTAGCTTCCGAGATCAGACGAGATCGGGCGGTTTTAAGGTGGTATGGCTGTAAGCAAAGGTCACGAAGACAGCAATGCTTCTTATACGTCAGTTATTGAAACCACGCCAGATAGATAGATAGATAGATAGATAGATAGATAGATAGATAGATAGATAGATAGATAGATAGATAGATAGATAGATAGATAGATAGATAGATAGATAGATAGATAGATAGATAGATAGATAGATAGATAGATAAATTATTAGGTGAGTTGCAAAATATTTTCTGTGATATTTGACATAGATTTCACCAGTTTTCCTCAACTCTGAAAAAGCTTACAGCACCTGGTATTCCTAAGCAGTCTCCCATCCCAGTACTAACCAGGCCCTACCCTTCTTAGCTTCCGAGATCAGACGAGATCGGGCGGTTTTAAGGTGGTATGGCTGTAAGCAAAGGTCACGAAGACAGCAATGCTTCTTATACGTCAGTTATTGAAACCACGCCAGATAGATAGATAGATAGATAGATAGATAGATAGATAGATAGATAGATAGATAGATAGATAGATAGATAGATAGATAAATAAATTATTAGGTGAGTTGCAAAATATTTTCTGTGATATTTGACATAGATTTCACCAGTTTTCCTCAACTCTGAAAAAGCTTACAGCACCTGGTATTCCTAAGCAGTCTCCCATCCCAGTACTAACCAGGCCCTACCCTTCTTAGCTTCCGAGATCAGACG
>NC_137635.1:21506444-21511444 GCF_963383615.2 Lipophrys pholis | reverse complement strand
TGTAAGCAAAAGTCACGAAGACAGCAATGCTTCTTATACGTCAGTTATTGAAACCACGCCAGATAGATAGAAAGATAGATAGATAGATAGATAGATAGATAGATAGATAGATAGATAGATAGATAGATAGATAGATAGATAGATAAATTATTAGGTACGTTGCAAAATATTTTCTGTGATATTTGACATAGATTTCACCAGTTTTCCTCAACTCTGAAAAATTTTACAGCACCTGGTATTCCTAAGCAGTCTCCCATCCCAGTACTAACCAGGCCCTACCCTTCTTAGCTTCCGAGATCAGACGAGATCGGGCGGTTTTAAGGTGGTATGGCTGTAAGCAAAGGTCACGAAGACAGCAATGCTTCTTATACGTCAGTTATTGAAACCACGCCAGATAGATAGATAGATAGATAGATAGATAGATAGATAGATAGATAGATAGATAGATAGATAGATAGATAGATAGATAGATAGATAGATAGATAGATAGATAGATAGATAGATAGATAGATAGATAGATTATTAGGTAAGTTGCAAAATATTTTCTGTGATATTTGACATAGATTTCACCAGTTTTCCTCAACTCTGAAAAAGCTTACAGCACCTGGTATTCCTAAGCAGTCTCCCATCCCAGTACGAACCAGGCCCTACCCTTCTTAGCTTCCGAGATCAGGCGGTTTTAAGGTGGTATGGCTGTAAGCAAAGGTCACGAAGACAGCAATGCTTCTTATACGTCAGTTATTGAAACCACGCCAGATAGATAGATAGATAGATAGATAGATAGATAGATAGATAGATAGATAGATAGATAGATAGATAGATAGATAGATAGATAGATAGATAGATAGATAGATAGATAGATAAATTATTAGGTAAGTTGCAAAATATTTTCTGTCATATTTGACATAGATTTCACCAGTTTTCCTCAACTCTGAAAAAGCTTACAGCACCTGGTATTCCTAAGCAGTCTCCCATCCCAGTACTAACCAGGCCCTACCCTTCTTAGCTTCCGAGATCAGGCGGTTTTAAGGTGGTATGGCTGTAAGCAAAGGTCACGAAGACAGCAATGCTTCTTATACGTCAGTTATTGAAACCACGCCAGATAGATCGAAAGATAGATAGATAGATAGATAGATAGATAGATAGATAGATAGATAGATAGATAGATAGATAGATAGATAGATAGATAGATAGATAGATAGATAGATAAATTATTAGGTACGTTGCAAAATATTTTCTGTGATATTTGACATAGATTTCACCAGTTTTCCTTTTACTCTGAAAAAGCTTACAGCACCTGGTATTCCTAAGCAGTCTCCCATCCCAGTACTAACCAGGCCCTACCCTTCTTAGCTTCCGAGATCAGACGAGATCGGGCGGTTTTAAGGTGGTATGGCTGTAAGCAAAGGTCACGAAGACGGCAATGCTTCTTATACGTCAGTTATTGAAACCACGCCAGATAGATAGATAGATAGATACATAGATAGAGAGAGAGAGAGAGAGAGAGAGAGAGAGAGAGAGAGAGATAGATAGATAGATAGATAGATAGATAGATAGATAGATAGATAGATAGATAGATAGATAGATAGATAAATTATTAGGTGAGTTGCAAAATATTTTCTGTGATATTTGACATAGATTTCACCAGTTTTCCTCAACTCTGAAAAAGCTTACAGCACCTGGTATTCCTAAGCAGTCTCCCATCCCAGTACTAACCAGGCCCTACCCTCCTTAGCTTCCGAGATCAGACGAGATCCGGCGGTTTTAAGGTGGTATGGCTGTAGGCAAAGGTCACGAAGACAGCAATGCTTCTTATACGTCAGTTATTGAAACCACGCCAGATAGATAGATAGATAGATAGATAGATAGATAGATAGATAGATAGATAGATAGATAGATAGATAGATAGATAGATAGATAGATAGATAGATAGATAGATAGATAGATAGATAGATAGATAGATAAATTATTAGGTAAGTTGCAAAATATTTTCTGTGATATTTGACATAGATTTCACCAGTTTTCCTCAACTCTGAAAAAGCTTACAGCACCTGGTATTCCTAAGCAGTCTCCCATCCCAGTACTAACCAGGCCCTACCCTTCTTAGCTTCCGAGATCAGACGAGATCGGGCGGTTTTAAGGTGGTATGGCTGTAAGCAAAGGTCACGAAGACAGCAATGCTTCTTATACGTCAGTTATTGAAACCACGCCACATAGATAGATAGATAGATAGATAGATAGATAGATAGATAGATAGATAGATAGATAGATAGATAGATAGATAGATAGATAGATAGATAGATAGATAGATAAATTATTAGGTAAGTTGCAAAATATTTTCTGTGATATTTGACATAGATTTCACCAGTTTTCCTCAACTCTGAAAAAGCTTACAGCACCTGGTATTCCTAAGCAGTCTCCCATCCCAGTACTAACCAGGCCCTACCCTTCTTAGCTTCCGAGATCAGGCGGTTTTAAGGTGGTATGGCTGTAAGCAAAGGTCACGAAGACAGCAATGCTTCTTATACGTCAGTTATTGAAACCACGCCAGATAGATAGATAGATAGATAGATAGATAGATAGATAGATAGATAGATAGATAGATAGATAGATAGATAGATAGATAGATAGATAGATAGATAGATAGATAGATAGATAGATAGATAGATAGATAGATAGATAAATAAATTATTAGGTGAGTTGCAAAATATTTTCTGTGATATTTGACATAGATTTCACCAGTTTTCCTCAACTCTGAAAAAGCTTACAGCACCTGGTATTCCTAAGCAGTCTCCCATCCCAGTACTAACCAGGCCCTACCCTTCTTAGCTTCCGAGATCAGACGAGATCGGGCGGTTTTAAGGTGGTATGGCTGTAAGCAAAAGTCACGAAGACAGCAATGCTTCTTATACGTCAGTTATTGAAACCACGCCAGATAGATAGAAAGATAGATAGATAGATAGATAGATAGATAGATAGATAGATAGATAGATAGATAGATAGATAGATAGATAGATAGATAGATAGATAGATAGATAGATAGATAGATAGATAAATTATTAGGTACGTTGCAAAATATTTTCTGTGATATTTGACATAGATTTCACCAGTTTTCCTCAACTCTGAAAAAGCTTACAGCACCTGGTATTCCTAAGCAGTCTCCCATCCCAGTACTAACCAGGCCCTACCCTTCTTAGCTTCCGAGATCAGACGAGATCGGGCGGTTTTAAGGTGGTATGGCTGTAAGCAAAGGTCACGAAGACAGCAATGCTTCTTATACGTCAGTTATTGAAACCACGCCAGATAGATAGATAGATAGATAGATAGATAGATAGATAGATAGATAGATAGATAGATAGATAGATAGATAGATAGATAGATAGATAGATAGATAGATTATTAGGTAAGTTGCAAAATATTTTCTGTGATATTTGACATAGATTTCACCAGTTTTCCTCAACTCTGAAAAAGCTTACAGCACCTGGTATTCCTAAGCAGTCTCCCATCCCAGTACTAACCAGGCCCTACCCTTCTTAGCTTCCGAGATCAGGCGGTTTTAAGGTGGTATGGCTGTAAGCAAAGGTCACGAAGACAGCAATGCTTCTTATACGTCAGTTATTGAAACCACGCCAGATAGATAGATAGATAGATAGATAGATAGATAGATAGATAGATAGATAGATAGATAGATAGATAGATAGATAGATAGATAGATAGATAGATAGATAGATAGATAAATTATTAGGTAAGTTGCAAAATATTTTCTGTCATATTTGACATAGATTTCACCAGTTTTCCTCAACTCTGAAAAAGCTTACAGCACCTGGTATTCCTAAGCAGTCTCCCATCCCAGTACTAACCAGGCCCTACCCTTCTTAGCTTCCGAGATCAGACGAGATCGGGCGGTTTTAAGGTGGTATGGCTGTAAGCAAAGGTCACGAAGACAGCAATGCTTCTTATACGTCAGTTATTGAAACCACGCCAGATAGATAGATAGATAGATAGATAGATAGATAGATAGATAGATAGATAGATAGATAGATAGATAGATAGATAGATAGATAGATAGATAGATAGATAGATAGATAGATAGATAGATAGATAAATTATTAGGTGAGTTGCAAAATATTTTCTGTGATATTTGACATAGATTTCACCAGTTTTCCTCAACTCTGAAAAAGCTTACAGCACCTGGTATTCCTAAGCAGTCTCCCATCCCAGTACTAACCAGGCCCTACCCTTCTTAGCTTCCGAGATCAGGCGGTTTTAAGGTGGTATGGCTGTAAGCAAAGGTCACGAAGACAGCAATGCTTCTTATACGTCAGTTATTGAAACCACGCCAGATAGATCGAAAGATAGATAGATAGATAGATAGATAGATAGATAGATAGATAGATAGATAGATAGATAGATAGATAGATAGATAGATAGATAGATAGATAGATAGATAGATAGATAGATAGATAGATAGATAGATAAATTATTAGGTACGTTGCAAAATATTTTCTGTGATATTTGACATAGATTTCACCAGTTTTCCTTTTACTCTGAAAAAGCTTACAGCACCTGGTATTCCTAAGCAGTCTCCCATCCCAGTACTAACCAGGCCCTACCCTTCTTAGCTTCCGAGATCAGACGAGATCGGGCGGTTTTAAGGTGGTATGGCTGTAAGCAAAGGTCACGAAGACGGCAATGCTTCTTATACGTCAGTTATTGAAACCACGCCAGATAGATAGATAGATAGATACATAGATAGAGAGAGAGAGAGAGAGAGAGAGAGAGAGAGAGAGAGAGAGATAGATAGATAGATAGATAGATAGATAGATAGATAGATAGATAGATAGATAGATAGATAGATAGATAGATAGATAGATAGATAGATAGATAGATAAATTATTAGGTGAGTTGCAAAATATTTTCTGTGATATTTGACATAGATTTCACCAGTTTTCCTCAACTCTGAAAAAGCTTACAGCACCTGGTATTCCTAAGCAGTCTCC
>NC_137635.1:21488944-21496444 GCF_963383615.2 Lipophrys pholis | reverse complement strand
CGTCAGTTATTGAAACCACGCCAGATAGATAGATAGATAGATAGATAGATAGATAGATAGATAGATAGATAGATAGATAGATAGATAGATAGATAGATAGATAGATAGATAGATAGATAGATAGATAGATAAATTATTAGGTGAGTTGCAAAATATTTTCTGTGATATTTGACATAGATTTCACCAGTTTTCCTCAACTCTGAAAAAGCTTACAGCACCTGGTATTCCTAAGCAGTCTCCCATCCCAGTACTAACCAGGCCCTACCCTTCTTAGCTTCCGAGATCAGGCGGTTTTAAGGTGGTATGGCTGTAAGCAAAGGTCACGAAGACAGCAATGCTTCTTATACGTCAGTTATTGAAACCACGCCAGATAGATCGAAAGATAGATAGATAGATAGATAGATAGATAGATAGATAGATAGATAGATAGATAGATAGATAGATAGATAGATAGATAGATAGATAGATAGATAGATAAATTATTAGGTACGTTGCAAAATATTTTCTGTGATATTTGACATAGATTTCACCAGTTTTCCTTTTACTCTGAAAAAGCTTACAGCACCTGGTATTCCTAAGCAGTCTCCCATCCCAGTACTAACCAGGCCCTACCCTTCTTAGCTTCCGAGATCAGACGAGATCGGGCGGTTTTAAGGTGGTATGGCTGTAAGCAAAGGTCACGAAGACGGCAATGCTTCTTATACGTCAGTTATTGAAACCACGCCAGATAGATAGATAGATAGATACATAGATAGAGAGAGAGAGAGAGAGAGAGAGAGAGAGAGAGAGAGAGAGAGATAGATAGATAGATAGATAGATAGATAGATAGATAGATAGATAGATAGATAAATTATTAGGTGAGTTGCAAAATATTTTCTGTGATATTTGACATAGATTTCACCAGTTTTCCTCAACTCTGAAAAAGCTTACAGCACCTGGTATTCCTAAGCAGTCTCCCATCCCAGTACTAACCAGGCCCTACCCTCCTTAGCTTCCGAGATCAGACGAGATCCGGCGGTTTTAAGGTGGTATGGCTGTAGGCAAAGGTCACGAAGACAGCAATGCTTCTTATACGTCAGTTATTGAAACCACGCCAGATAGATAGATAGATAGATAGATAGATAGATAGATAGATAGATAGATAGATAGATAGATAGATAGATAGATAGATAGATAGATAGATAGATAGATAGATAGATAGATAGATAAATTATTAGGTAAGTTGCAAAATATTTTCTGTGATATTTGACATAGATTTCACCAGTTTTCCTCAACTCTGAAAAAGCTTACAGCACCTGGTATTCCTAAGCAGTCTCCCATCCCAGTACTAACCAGGCCCTACCCTTCTTAGCTTCCGAGATCAGACGAGATCGGGCGGTTTTAAGGTGGTATGGCTGTAAGCAAAGGTCACGAAGACAGCAATGCTTCTTATACGTCAGTTATTGAAACCACGCCACATAGATAGATAGATAGATAGATAGATAGATAGATAGATAGATAGATAGATAGATAGATAGATAGATAGATAGATAGATAGATAGATAGATAGATAGATAGATAAATTATTAGGTAAGTTGCAAAATATTTTCTGTGATATTTGACATAGATTTCACCAGTTTTCCTCAACTCTGAAAAAGCTTACAGCACCTGGTATTCCTAAGCAGTCTCCCATCCCAGTACTAACCAGGCCCTACCCTTCTTAGCTTCCGAGATCAGACGAGATCGGGCGGTTTTAAGGTGGTATGGCTGTAAGCAAAGGTCACGAAGACAGCAATGCTTCTTATACGTCAGTTATTGAAACCACGCCAGATAGATAGATAGATAGATAGATAGATAGATAGATAGATAGATAGATAGATAGATAGATAGATAGATAGATAGATAGATAGATAGATAGATAGATAGATAGATAGATAGATAAATTATTAGGTGAGTTGCAAAATATTTTCTGTGATATTTGACATAGATTTCACCAGTTTTCCTCAACTCTGAAAAAGCTTACAGCACCTGGTATTCCTAAGCAGTCTCCCATCCCAGTACTAACCAGGCCCTACCCTTCTTAGCTTCCGAGATCAGACGAGATCAGGCGGTTTTAAGGTGGTATGGCTGTAAGCAAAGGTCACGAAGACAGCAATGCTTCTTATACGTCAGTTATTGAAACCACGCCAGATAGATAGACAGATAGATAGATAGATAGATAGATAGATAGATAGATAGATAGATAGATAGATAGATAGATAGATAGATAAATTATTAGGTGAGTTGCAAAATATTTTCTGTGATATTTGACATAGATTTCACCAGTTTTCCTCAACTCTGAAAAAGCTTACAGCACCTGGTATTCCTAAGCAGTCTCCCATCCCAGTACTAACCAGGCCCTACCCTTCTTAGCTTCCGAGATCAGACGAGATCGGGCGGTTTTAAGGTGGTATGGCTGTAAGCAAAGGTCACGAAGACAGCAATGCTTCTTATACGTCAGTTATTGAAACCACGCCAGATAGATAGATAGATAGATAGATAGATAGATAGATAGATAGATAGATAGATAGATAGATAGATAGATAGATAGATAGATAGATAGATAGATAGATAGATAGATAGATAGATAGATAGATAGATAGATAAATTATTAGGTACGTTGCAAAATATTTTCTGTGATATTTGACATAGATTTCACCAGTTTTCCTCAACTCTGAAAAAGCTTACAGCACCTGGTATTCCTAAGCAGTCTCCCATCCCAGTACTAACCAGGCCCTACCCTTCTTAGCTTCCGAGATCAGACGAGATCGGGCGGTTTTAAGGTGGTATGGCTGTAAGCAAAGGTCACGAAGACAGCAATGCTTCTTATACGTCAGTTATTGAAACCACGCCAGATAGATAGATAGATAGATAGATAGATAGATAGATAGATAGATAGATAGATAGATAGATAGATAGATAGATAGATAGATAGATAGATAGATAGATAGATAGATAGATAGATAGATTATTAGGTAAGTTGCAAAATATTTTCTGTGATATTTGACATAGATTTCACCAGTTTTCCTCAACTCTGAAAAAGCTTACAGCACCTGGTATTCCTAAGCAGTCTCCCATCCCAGTACTAACCAGGCCCTACCCTTCTTAGCTTCCGAGATCAGGCGGTTTTAAGGTGGTATGGCTGTAAGCAAAGGTCACGAAGACAGCAATGCTTCTTATACGTCAGTTATTGAAACCACGCCAGATAGATAGATAGATAGATAGATAGATAGATAGATAGATAGATAGATAGATAGATAGATAGATAGATAGATAGATAGATAGATAGATAGATAGATAGATAAATTATTAGGTAAGTTGCAAAATATTTTCTGTCATATTTGACATAGATTTCACCAGTTTTCCTCAACTCTGAAAAAGCTTACAGCACCTGGTATTCCTAAGCAGTCTCCCATCCCAGTACTAACCAGGCCCTACCCTTCTTAGCTTCCGAGATCAGACGAGATCGGGCGGTTTTAAGGTGGTATGGCTGTAAGCAAAGGTCACGAAGACAGCAATGCTTCTTATACGTCAGTTATTGAAACCACGCCAGATAGATAGATAGATAGATAGATAGATAGATAGATAGATAGATAGATAGATAGATAGATAGATAGATAGATAGATAGATAGATAGATAGATAGATAGATAGATAAATTATTAGGTGAGTTGCAAAATATTTTCTGTGATATTTGACATAGATTTCACCAGTTTTCCTCAACTCTGAAAAAGCTTACAGCACCTGGTATTCCTAAGCAGTCTCCCATCCCAGTACTAACCAGGCCCTACCCTTCTTAGCTTCCGAGATCAGGCGGTTTTAAGGTGGTATGGCTGTAAGCAAAGGTCACGAAGACAGCAATGCTTCTTATACGTCAGTTATTGAAACCACGCCAGATAGATCGAAAGATAGATAGATAGATAGATAGATAGATAGATAGATAGATAGATAGATAGATAGATAGATAGATAGATAGATAGATAGATAGATAGATAGATAGATAGATAGATAAATTATTAGGTACGTTGCAAAATATTTTCTGTGATATTTGACATAGATTTCACCAGTTTTCCTTTTACTCTGAAAAAGCTTACAGCACCTGGTATTCCTAAGCAGTCTCCCATCCCAGTACTAACCAGGCCCTACCCTTCTTAGCTTCCGAGATCAGACGAGATCGGGCGGTTTTAAGGTGGTATGGCTGTAAGCAAAGGTCACGAAGACGGCAATGCTTCTTATACGTCAGTTATTGAAACCACGCCAGATAGATAGATAGATAGATACATAGATAGAGAGAGAGAGAGAGAGAGAGAGAGAGAGAGAGAGAGAGAGAGATAGATAGATAGATAGATAGATAGATAGATAGATAGATAGATAGATAGATAGATAGATAGATAGATAAATTATTAGGTGAGTTGCAAAATATTTTCTGTGATATTTGACATAGATTTCACCAGTTTTCCTCAACTCTGAAAAAGCTTACAGCACCTGGTATTCCTAAGCAGTCTCCCATCCCAGTACTAACCAGGCCCTACCCTTCTTAGCTTCCGAGATCAGACGAGATCGGGCGGTTTTAAGGTGGTATGGCTGTAAGCAAAGGTCACGAAGACAGCAATGCTTCTTATACGTCAGTTATTGAAACCACGCCACATAGATAGATAGATAGATAGATAGATAGATAGATAGATAGATAGATAGATAGATAGATAGATAGATAGATAGATAGATAGATAGATAGATAGATAGATAGATAGATAGATAGATAGATAGATAGATAGATAGATAAATTATTAGGTAAGTTGCAAAATATTTTCTGTGATATTTGACATAGATTTCACCAGTTTTCCTCAACTCTGAAAAAGCTTACAGCACCTGGTATTCCTAAGCAGTCTCCCATCCCAGTACTAACCAGGCCCTACCCTTCTTAGCTTCCGAGATCAGACGAGATCGGGCGGTTTTAAGGTGGTATGGCTGTAAGCAAAGGTCACGAAGACAGCAATGCTTCTTATACGTCAGTTATTGAAACCACGCCAGATAGATAGATAGATAGATAGATAGATAGATAGATAGATAGATAGATAGATAGATAGATAGATAGATAGATAGATAGATAGATAGATAGATAGATAAATTATTAGGTGAGTTGCAAAATATTTTCTGTGATATTTGACATAGATTTCACCAGTTTTCCTCAACTCTGAAAAAGCTTACAGCACCTGGTATTCCTAAGCAGTCTCCCATCCCAGTACTAACCAGGCCCTACCCTTCTTAGCTTCCGAGATCAGACGAGATCAGGCGGTTTTAAGGTGGTATGGCTGTAAGCAAAGGTCACGAAGACAGCAATGCTTCTTATACGTCAGTTATTGAAACCACGCCAGATAGATAGACAGATAGATAGATAGATAGATAGATAGATAGATAGATAGATAGATAGATAGATAGATAAATTATTAGGTGAGTTGCAAAATATTTTCTGTGATATTTGACATAGATTTCACCAGTTTTCCTCAACTCTGAAAAAGCTTACAGCACCTGGTATTCCTAAGCAGTCTCCCATCCCAGTACTAACCAGGCCCTACCCTTCTTAGCTTCCGAGATCAGACGAGATCGGGCGGTTTTAAGGTGGTATGGCTGTAAGCAAAGGTCACGAAGACAGCAATGCTTCTTATACGTCAGTTATTGAAACCACGCCAGATAGATAGATAGATAGATAGATAGATAGATAGATAGATAGATAGATAGATAGATAGATAGATAGATAGATAGATAGATAGATAGATAGATAGATAGATAGATAGATAAATTATTAGGTACGTTGCAAAATATTTTCTGTGATATTTGACATAGATTTCACCAGTTTTCCTCAACTCTGAAAAAGCTTACAGCACCTGGTATTCCTAAGCAGTCTCCCATCCCAGTACTAACCAGGCCCTACCCTTCTTAGCTTCCGAGATCAGACGAGATCGGGCGGTTTTAAGGTGGTATGGCTGTAAGCAAAGGTCACGAAGACAGCAATGCTTCTTATACGTCAGTTATTGAAACCACGCCAGATAGATAGATAGATAGATAGATAGATAGATAGATAGATAGATAGATAGATAGATAGATAGATAGATAGATAGATAGATAGATAGATAGATAGATAGATAGATTATTAGGTAAGTTGCAAAATATTTTCTGTGATATTTGACATAGATTTCACCAGTTTTCCTCAACTCTGAAAAAGCTTACAGCACCTGGTATTCCTAAGCAGTCTCCCATCCCAGTACTAACCAGGCCCTACCCTTCTTAGCTTCCGAGATCAGGCGGTTTTAAGGTGGTATGGCTGTAAGCAAAGGTCACGAAGACAGCAATGCTTCTTATACGTCAGTTATTGAAACCACGCCAGATAGATAGATAGATAGATAGATAGATAGATAGATAGATAGATAGATAGATAGATAGATAGATAGATAGATAGATAGATAGATAGATAGATAGATAGATAGATAGATAGATAGATAGATAGATAGATAGATAAATTATTAGGTAAGTTGCAAAATATTTTCTGTCATATTTGACATAGATTTCACCAGTTTTCCTCAACTCTGAAAAAGCTTACAGCACCTGGTATTCCTAAGCAGTCTCCCATCCCAGTACTAACCAGGCCCTACCCTTCTTAGCTTCCGAGATCAGACGAGATCGGGCGGTTTTAAGGTGGTATGGCTGTAAGCAAAGGTCACGAAGACAGCAATGCTTCTTATACGTCAGTTATTGAAACCACGCCAGATAGATAGATAGATAGATAGATAGATAGATAGATAGATAGATAGATAGATAGATAGATAGATAGATAGATAGATAGATAGATAGATAGATAGATAGATAGATAGATAGATAGATAAATTATTAGGTGAGTTGCAAAATATTTTCTGTGATATTTGACATAGATTTCACCAGTTTTCCTCAACTCTGAAAAAGCTTACAGCACCTGGTATTCCTAAGCAGTCTCCCATCCCAGTACTAACCAGGCCCTACCCTTCTTAGCTTCCGAGATCAGGCGGTTTTAAGGTGGTATGGCTGTAAGCAAAGGTCACGAAGACAGCAATGCTTCTTATACGTCAGTTATTGAAACCACGCCAGATAGATCGAAAGATAGATAGATAGATAGATAGATAGATAGATAGATAGATAGATAGATAGATAGATAGATAGATAGATAGATAGATAGATAGATAGATAGATAGATAAATTATTAGGTACGTTGCAAAATATTTTCTGTGATATTTGACATAGATTTCACCAGTTTTCCTTTTACTCTGAAAAAGCTTACAGCACCTGGTATTCCTAAGCAGTCTCCCATCCCAGTACTAACCAGGCCCTACCCTTCTTAGCTTCCGAGATCAGACGAGATCGGGCGGTTTTAAGGTGGTATGGCTGTAAGCAAAGGTCACGAAGACGGCAATGCTTCTTATACGTCAGTTATTGAAACCACGCCAGATAGATA
>NC_137635.1:21466444-21483944 GCF_963383615.2 Lipophrys pholis | reverse complement strand
ATAGATAGATAGATAGATAGATAGATAGATAGATAGATAGATAGATAGATAGATAGATAGATAGATAGATAAATTATTAGGTAAGTTGCAAAATATTTTCTGTGATATTTGACATAGATTTCACCAGTTTTCCTCAACTCTGAAAAAGCTTACAGCACCTGGTATTCCTAAGCAGTCTCCCATCCCAGTACTAACCAGGCCCTACCCTTCTTAGCTTCCGAGATCAGACGAGATCGGGCGGTTTTAAGGTGGTATGGCTGTAAGCAAAGGTCACGAAGACAGCAATGCTTCTTATACGTCAGTTATTGAAACCACGCCAGATAGATAGATAGATAGATAGATAGATAGATAGATAGATAGATAGATAGATAGATAGATAGATAGATAGATAGATAGATAGATAGATAGATAGATAGATAGATAAATTATTAGGTAAGTTGCAAAATATTTTCTGTGATATTTGACATAGATTTCACCAGTTTTCCTCAACTCTGAAAAAGCTTACAGCACCTGGTATTCCTAAGCAGTCTCCCATCCCAGTACTAACCAGGCCCTACCCTTCTTAGCTTCCGAGATCAGACGAGATCGGGCGGTTTTAAGGTGGTATGGCTGTAAGCAAAGGTCACGAAGACAGCAATGCTTCTTATACGTCAGTTATTGAAACCACGCCAGATAGATAGATAGATAGATAGATAGATAGATAGATAGATAGATAGATAGATAGATAGATAGATAGATAGATAGATAGATAGATAGATAGATAGATAGATAGATAGATAAATAAATTATTAGGTGAGTTGCAAAATATTTTCTGTGATATTTGACATAGATTTCACCAGTTTTCCTCAACTCTGAAAAAGCTTACAGCACCTGGTATTCCTAAGCAGTCTCCCATCCCAGTACTAACCAGGCCCTACCCTTCTTAGCTTCCGAGATCAGACGAGATCGGGCGGTTTTAAGGTGGTATGGCTGTAAGCAAAAGTCACGAAGACAGCAATGCTTCTTATACGTCAGTTATTGAAACCACGCCAGATAGATAGAAAGATAGATAGATAGATAGATAGATAGATAGATAGATAGATAGATAGATAGATAGATAGATAGATAGATAGATAGATAGATAGATAGATAGATAGATAAATTATTAGGTAAGTTGCAAAATATTTTCTGTGATATTTGACATAGATTTCACCAGTTTTCCTCAACTCTGAAAAAGCTTACAGCACCTGGTATTCCTAAGCAGTCTCCCATCCCAGTACTAACCAGGCCCTACCCTTCTTAGCTTCCGAGATCAGACGAGATCGGGCGGTTTTAAGGTGGTATGGCTGTAAGCAAAGGTCACGAAGACAGCAATGCTTCTTATACGTCAGTTATTGAAACCACGCCAGATAGATAGATAGATAGATAGATAGATAGATAGATAGATAGATAGATAGATAAATTATTAGGTGAGTTGCAAAATATTTTCTGTGATATTTGACATAGATTTCACCAGTTTTCCTCAACTCTGAAAAAGCTTACAGCACCTGGTATTCCTAAGCAGTCTCCCATCCCAGTACTAACCAGGCCCTACCCTTCTTAGCTTCCGAGATCAGACGAGATCGGGCGGTTTTAAGGTGGTATGGCTGTAAGCAAAGGTCACGAAGACAGCAATGCTTCTTATACGTCAGTTATTGAAACCACGCCAGATAGATAGATAGATAGATAGATAGATAGATAGATAGATAGATAGATAGATAGATAGATAGATAGATAGATAGATAGATAGATAGATAGATAGATAGATAGATAAATTATTAGGTGAGTTGCAAAATATTTTCTGTGATATTTGACATAGATTTCACCAGTTTTCCTCAACTCTGAAAAAGCTTACAGCACCTGGTATTCCTAAGCAGTCTCCCATCCCAGTACTAACCAGGCCCTACCCTTCTTAGCTTCCGAGATCAGACGAGATCGGGCGGTTTTAAGGTGGTATGGCTGTAAGCAAAGGTCACGAAGACAGCAATGCTTCTTATACGTCAGTTATTGAAACCACGCCAGATAGACAGAAAGATAGATAGATAGATAGATAGATAGATAGATAGATAGATAGATAGATAGATAGATAGATAGATAGATAGATAGATAGATAGATAGATAGATAAATTATTAGGTACGTTGCAAAATATTTTCTGTGATATTTGACATAGATTTCACCAGTTTTCCTTTTACTCTGAAAAAGCTTACAGCACCTGGTATTCCTAAGCAGTCTCGCATCCCAGTACTAACCAGGCCCTACCCTTCTTAGCTTCCGAGATCAGACGAGATCGGGCGGTTTTAAGGTGGTATGGCTGTAAGCAAAGGTCACGAAGACGGCAATGCTTCTTATACGTCAGTTATTGAAACCACGCCAGATAGATAGATAGATAGATACATAGAGAGAGAGAGAGAGAGAGAGAGAGAGAGAGAGAGATAGATAGATAGATAGATAGATAGATAGATAAATTATTAGGTGAGTTGCAAAATATTTTCTGTGATATTTGACATAGATTTCACCAGTTTTCCTCAACTCTGAAAAAGCTTACAGCACCTGGTATTCCTAAGCAGTCTCCCATCCCAGTACTAACCAGGCCCTACCCTTCTTAGCTTCCGAGATCAGACGAGATCGGGCGGTTTTAAGGTGGTATGGCTGTAAGCAAAGGTCACAAAGACAGCAATGCTTCTTATACGTCAGTTATTGAAACCACGCCAGATAGATAGAAAGATAGATAGATAGATAGATAGATAGATAGATAGATAGATAGATAGATAGATAGATAGATAGATAGATAGATAGATAGATAGATAGATAGATAGATAGATAGATAGATAGATAGATAGATAAATTATTAGGTGAGTTGCAAAATATTTTCTGTGATATTTGACATAGATTTCACCAGTTTTCCTCAACTCTGAAAAAGCTTACAGCACCTGGTATTCCTAAGCAGTCTCCCATCCCAGTACTAACCAGGCCCTACCCTTCTTAGCTTCTGAGATCAGACGAGATCAGGCGGTTTTAAGGTGGTATGGCTGTAAGCAAAGGTCACGAAGACAGCAATGCTTCTTATACGTCAGTTATTGAAACCACGCCACATAGATAGATAGATAGATAGATAGATAGATAGATAGATAGATAGATAGATAGATAGATAGATAGATAAATTATTAGGTAAGTTGCAAAATATTTTCTGTGATATTTGACATAGATTTCACCAGTTTTCCTCAACTCTGAAAAAGCTTACAGCACCTGGTATTCCTAAGCAGTCTCCCATCCCAGTACTAACCAGGCCCTACCCTTCTTAGCTTCCGAGATCAGACGAGATCGGGCGGTTTTAAGGTGGTATGGCTGTAAGCAAAGGTCACGAAGACAGCAATGCTTCTTATACGTCAGTTATTGAAACCACGCCAGATAGATAGATAGATAGATAGATAGATAGATAGATAGATAGATAGATAGATAGATAGATAGATAGATAGATAGATAGATAGATAGATAGATAGATAAATTATTAGGTAAGTTGCAAAATATTTTCTGTGATATTTGACATAGATTTCACCAGTTTTCCTCAACTCTGAAAAAGCTTACAGCACCTGGTATTCCTAAGCAGTCTCCCATCCCAGTACTAACCAGGCCCTACCCTTCTTAGCTTCCGAGATCAGACGAGATCGGGCGGTTTTAAGGTGGTATGGCTGTAAGCAAAGGTCACGAAGACAGCAATGCTTCTTATACGTCAGTTATTGAAACCACGCCAGATAGATAGATAGATAGATAGATAGATAGATAGATAGATAGATAGATAGATAGATAGATAGATAGATAGATAGATAGATAGATAGATAGATAGATAGATAGATAGATAGATAGATAAATAAATTATTAGGTGAGTTGCAAAATATTTTCTGTGATATTTGACATAGATTTCACCAGTTTTCCTCAACTCTGAAAAAGCTTACAGCACCTGGTATTCCTAAGCAGTCTCCCATCCCAGTACTAACCAGGCCCTACCCTTCTTAGCTTCCGAGATCAGACGAGATCGGGCGGTTTTAAGGTGGTATGGCTGTAAGCAAAAGTCACGAAGACAGCAATGCTTCTTATACGTCAGTTATTGAAACCACGCCAGATAGATAGAAAGATAGATAGATAGATAGATAGATAGATAGATAGATAGATAGATAGATAGATAGATAGATAGATAGATAGATAGATAGATAGATAGATAGATAGATAGATAGATAAATTATTAGGTAAGTTGCAAAATATTTTCTGTGATATTTGACATAGATTTCACCAGTTTTCCTCAACTCTGAAAAAGCTTACAGCACCTGGTATTCCTAAGCAGTCTCCCATCCCAGTACTAACCAGGCCCTACCCTTCTTAGCTTCCGAGATCAGACGAGATCGGGCGGTTTTAAGGTGGTATGGCTGTAAGCAAAGGTCACGAAGACAGCAATGCTTCTTATACGTCAGTTATTGAAACCACGCCAGATAGATAGATAGATAGATAGATAGATAGATAGATAGATAGATAGATAGATAAATTATTAGGTGAGTTGCAAAATATTTTCTGTGATATTTGACATAGATTTCACCAGTTTTCCTCAACTCTGAAAAAGCTTACAGCACCTGGTATTCCTAAGCAGTCTCCCATCCCAGTACTAACCAGGCCCTACCCTTCTTAGCTTCTGAGATCAGACGAGATCAGGCGGTTTTAAGGTGGTATGGCTGTAAGCAAAGGTCACGAAGACAGCAATGCTTCTTATACGTCAGTTATTGAAACCACGCCACATAGATAGATAGATAGATAGATAGATAGATAGATAGATAGATAGATAGATAGATAGATAGATAGATAGATAGATAGATAGATAGATAAATTATTAGGTAAGTTGCAAAATATTTTCTGTGATATTTGACATAGATTTCACCAGTTTTCCTCAACTCTGAAAAAGCTTACAGCACCTGGTATTCCTAAGCAGTCTCCCATCCCAGTACTAACCAGGCCCTACCCTTCTTAGCTTCCGAGATCAGACGAGATCGGGCGGTTTTAAGGTGGTATGGCTGTAAGCAAAGGTCACGAAGACAGCAATGCTTCTTATACGTCAGTTATTGAAACCACGCCAGATAGATAGATAGATAGATAGATAGATAGATAGATAGATAGATAGATAGATAGATAGATAGATAGATAGATAGATAGATAGATAGATAGATAGATAGATAAATTATTAGGTGAGTTGCAAAATATTTTCTGTGATATTTGACATAGATTTCACCAGTTTTCCTCAACTCTGAAAAAGCTTACAGCACCTGGTATTCCTAAGCAGTCTCCCATCCCAGTACTAACCAGGCCCTACCCTTCTTAGCTTCCGAGATCAGACGAGATCGGGCGGTTTTAAGGTGGTATGGCTGTAAGCAAAGGTCACGAAGACAGCAATGCTTCTTATACGTCAGTTATTGAAACCACGCCAGATAGACAGAAAGATAGATAGATAGATAGATAGATAGATAGATAGATAGATAGATAGATAGATAGATAGATAGATAGATAGATAGATAGATAGATAGATAGATAGATAGATAGATAAATTATTAGGTACGTTGCAAAATATTTTCTGTGATATTTGACATAGATTTCACCAGTTTTCCTTTTACTCTGAAAAAGCTTACAGCACCTGGTATTCCTAAGCAGTCTCCCATCCCAGTACTAACCAGGCCCTACCCTTCTTAGCTTCCGAGATCAGACGAGATCGGGCGGTTTTAAGGTGGTATGGCTGTAAGCAAAGGTCACGAAGACGGCAATGCTTCTTATACGTCAGTTATTGAAACCACGCCAGATAGATAGATAGATAGATACATAGAGAGAGAGAGAGAGAGAGAGAGAGAGAGAGAGAGATAGATAGATAGATAGATAGATAGATAGATAAATTATTAGGTGAGTTGCAAAATATTTTCTGTGATATTTGACATAGATTTCACCAGTTTTCCTCAACTCTGAAAAAGCTTACAGCACCTGGTATTCCTAAGCAGTCTCCCATCCCAGTACTAACCAGGCCCTACCCTTCTTAGCTTCCGAGATCAGACGAGATCGGGCGGTTTTAAGGTGGTATGGCTGTAAGCAAAGGTCACAAAGACAGCAATGCTTCTTATACGTCAGTTATTGAAACCACGCCAGATAGATAGAAAGATAGATAGATAGATAGATAGATAGATAGATAGATAGATAGATAGATAGATAGATAGATAGATAGATAGATAGATAGATAGATAGATAGATAGATAGATAGATAGATAGATAAATTATTAGGTGAGTTGCAAAATATTTTCTGTGATATTTGACATAGATTTCACCAGTTTTCCTCAACTCTGAAAAAGCTTACAGCACCTGGTATTCCTAAGCAGTCTCCCATCCCAGTACTAACCAGGCCCTACCCTTCTTAGCTTCTGAGATCAGACGAGATCAGGCGGTTTTAAGGTGGTATGGCTGTAAGCAAAGGTCACGAAGACAGCAATGCTTCTTATACGTCAGTTATTGAAACCACGCCACATAGATAGATAGATAGATAGATAGATAGATAGATAGATAGATAGATAGATAGATAGATAAATTATTAGGTAAGTTGCAAAATATTTTCTGTGATATTTGACATAGATTTCACCAGTTTTCCTCAACTCTGAAAAAGCTTACAGCACCTGGTATTCCTAAGCAGTCTCCCATCCCAGTACTAACCAGGCCCTACCCTTCTTAGCTTCCGAGATCAGACGAGATCGGGCGGTTTTAAGGTGGTATGGCTGTAAGCAAAGGTCACGAAGACAGCAATGCTTCTTATACGTCAGTTATTGAAACCACGCCAGATAGATAGATAGATAGATAGATAGATAGATAGATAGATAGATAGATAGATAGATAGATAGATAGATAGATAGATAGATAGATAGATAGATAGATAGATAGATAGATAGATAGATAGATAGATAAATTATTAGGTGAGTTGCAAAATATTTTCTGTGATATTTGACATAGATTTCACCAGTTTTCCTCAACTCTGAAAAAGCTTACAGCACCTGGTATTCCTAAGCAGTCTCCCATCCCAGTACTAACCAGGCCCTACCCTTCTTAGCTTCCGAGATCAGACGAGATCGGGCGGTTTTAAGGTGGTATGGCTGTAAGCAAAGGTCACGAAGACGGCAATGCTTCTTATACGTCAGTTATTGAAACCACGCCAGATAGATAGATAGATAGATACATAGAGAGAGAGAGAGAGAGAGAGAGAGAGAGAGAGAGAGAGAGAGAGATAGATAGATAGATAGATAGATAGATAGATAAATTATTAGGTGAGTTGCAAAATATTTTCTGTGATATTTGACATAGATTTCACCAGTTTTCCTCAACTCTGAAAAAGCTTACAGCACCTGGTATTCCTAAGCAGTCTCCCATCCCAGTACTAACCAGGCCCTACCCTTCTTAGCTTCCGAGATCAGACGAGATCGGGCGGTTTTAAGGTGGTATGGCTGTAAGCAAAGGTCACGAAGACAGCAATGCTTCTTATACGTCAGTTATTGAAACCACGCCAGATAGATAGATAGATAGATAGATAGATAGATAGATAGATAGATAGATAGATAGATAGATAGATAGATAGATAGATAGATAGATAGATAGATAGATAGATAAATTATTAGGTAAGTTGCAAAATATTTTCTGTGATATTTGACATAGATTTCACCAGTTTTCCTCAACTCTGAAAAAGCTTACAGCACCTGGTATTCCTAAGCAGTCTCCCATCCCAGTACTAACCAGGCCCTACCCTTCTTAGCTTCCGAGATCAGACGAGATCGGGCGGTTTTGAGGTGGTATGGCTGTAAGCAAAGGTCACGAAGACAGCAATGCTTCTTATACGTCAGTTATTGAAACCACGCCAGATAGATAGATAGATAGATAGATAGATAGATAGATAGATAGATAGATAGATAGATAGATAGATAGATAGATAAATTATTAGGTGAGTTGCAAAATATTTTCTGTGATATTTGACATAGATTTCACCAGTTTTCCTCAACTCTGAAAAAGCTTACAGCACCTGGTATTCCTAAGCAGTCTCCCATCCCAGTACTAACCAGGCCCTACCCTTCTTAGCTTCCGAGATCAGACGAGATCGGGCGGTTTTAAGGTGGTATGGCTGTAAGCAAAGGTCACGAAGACAGCAATGCTTCTTATACGTCAGTTATTGAAACCACGCCAGATAGATAGAAAGATAGATAGATAGATAGATAGATAGATAGATAGATAGATAGATAGATAGATAGATAGATAGATAGATAGATAGATAGATAGATAAATAAATTATTAGGTGAGTTGCAAAATATTTTCTGTGATATTTGACATAGATTTCACCAGTTTTCCTCAACTCTGAAAAAGCTTACAGCACCTGGTATTCCTAAGCAGTCTCCCATCCCAGTACTAACCAGGCCCTACCCTTCTTAGCTTCCGAGATCAGACGAGATCGGGCGGTTTTAAGGTGGTATGGCTGTAAGCAAAAGTCACGAAGACAGCAATGCTTCTTATACGTCAGTTATTGAAACCACGCCAGATAGATAGAAAGATAGATAGATAGATAGATAGATAGATAGATAGATAGATAGATAGATAGATAGATAGATAGATAGATAGATAGATAGATAGATAGATAAATTATTAGGTAAGTTGCAAAATATTTTCTGTGATATTTGACATAGATTTCACCAGTTTTCCTCAACTCTGAAAAAGCTTACAGCACCTGGTATTCCTAAGCAGTCTCCCATCCCAGTACTAACCAGGCCCTACCCTTCTTAGCTTCCGAGATCAGACGAGATCGGGCGGTTTTAAGGTGGTATGGCTGTAAGCAAAGGTCACGAAGACAGCAATGCTTCTTATACGTCAGTTATTGAAACCACGCCAGATAGATAGATAGATAGATAGATAGATAGATAGATAGATAGATAGATAGATAAATTATTAGGTGAGTTGCAAAATATTTTCTGTGATATTTGACATAGATTTCACCAGTTTTCCTCAACTCTGAAAAAGCTTACAGCACCTGGTATTCCTAAGCAGTCTCCCATCCCAGTACTAACCAGGCCCTACCCTTCTTAGCTTCTGAGATCAGACGAGATCAGGCGGTTTTAAGGTGGTATGGCTGTAAGCAAAGGTCACGAAGACAGCAATGCTTCTTATACGTCAGTTATTGAAACCACGCCACATAGATAGATAGATAGATAGATAGATAGATAGATAGATAGATAGATAGATAGATAGATAGATAGATAGATAGATAGATAGATAGATAAATTATTAGGTAAGTTGCAAAATATTTTCTGTGATATTTGACATAGATTTCACCAGTTTTCCTCAACTCTGAAAAAGCTTACAGCACCTGGTATTCCTAAGCAGTCTCCCATCCCAGTACTAACCAGGCCCTACCCTTCTTAGCTTCCGAGATCAGACGAGATCGGGCGGTTTTAAGGTGGTATGGCTGTAAGCAAAGGTCACGAAGACAGCAATGCTTCTTATACGTCAGTTATTGAAACCACGCCAGATAGATAGATAGATAGATAGATAGATAGATAGATAGATAGATAGATAGATAGATAGATAGATAGATAGATAGATAGATAGATAGATAAATTATTAGGTGAGTTGCAAAATATTTTCTGTGATATTTGACATAGATTTCACCAGTTTTCCTCAACTCTGAAAAAGCTTACAGCACCTGGTATTCCTAAGCAGTCTCCCATCCCAGTACTAACCAGGCCCTACCCTTCTTAGCTTCCGAGATCAGACGAGATCGGGCGGTTTTAAGGTGGTATGGCTGTAAGCAAAGGTCACGAAGACAGCAATGCTTCTTATACGTCAGTTATTGAAACCACGCCAGATAGACAGAAAGATAGATAGATAGATAGATAGATAGATAGATAGATAGATAGATAGATAGATAGATAGATAGATAGATAGATAGATAGATAGATAGATAGATAGATAGATAGATAGATAGATAAATTATTAGGTACGTTGCAAAATATTTTCTGTGATATTTGACATAGATTTCACCAGTTTTCCTTTTACTCTGAAAAAGCTTACAGCACCTGGTATTCCTAAGCAGTCTCCCATCCCAGTACTAACCAGGCCCTACCCTTCTTAGCTTCCGAGATCAGACGAGATCGGGCGGTTTTAAGGTGGTATGGCTGTAAGCAAAGGTCACGAAGACGGCAATGCTTCTTATACGTCAGTTATTGAAACCACGCCAGATAGATAGATAGATAGATACATAGAGAGAGAGAGAGAGAGAGAGAGAGAGAGAGAGAGATAGATAGATAGATAGATAGATAGATAGATAAATTATTAGGTGAGTTGCAAAATATTTTCTGTGATATTTGACATAGATTTCACCAGTTTTCCTCAACTCTGAAAAAGCTTACAGCACCTGGTATTCCTAAGCAGTCTCCCATCCCAGTACTAACCAGGCCCTACCCTTCTTAGCTTCCGAGATCAGACGAGATCGGGCGGTTTTAAGGTGGTATGGCTGTAAGCAAAGGTCACAAAGACAGCAATGCTTCTTATACGTCAGTTATTGAAACCACGCCAGATAGATAGAAAGATAGATAGATAGATAGATAGATAGATAGATAGATAGATAGATAGATAGATAGATAGATAGATAGATAGATAGATAGATAGATAGATAGATAGATAGATAGATAAATTATTAGGTGAGTTGCAAAATATTTTCTGTGATATTTGACATAGATTTCACCAGTTTTCCTCAACTCTGAAAAAGCTTACAGCACCTGGTATTCCTAAGCAGTCTCCCATCCCAGTACTAACCAGGCCCTACCCTTCTTAGCTTCTGAGATCAGACGAGATCAGGCGGTTTTAAGGTGGTATGGCTGTAAGCAAAGGTCACGAAGACAGCAATGCTTCTTATACGTCAGTTATTGAAACCACGCCACATAGATAGATAGATAGATAGATAGATAGATAGATAGATAGATAGATAGATAGATAGATAGATAGATAGATAGATAAATTATTAGGTAAGTTGCAAAATATTTTCTGTGATATTTGACATAGATTTCACCAGTTTTCCTCAACTCTGAAAAAGCTTACAGCACCTGGTATTCCTAAGCAGTCTCCCATCCCAGTACTAACCAGGCCCTACCCTTCTTAGCTTCCGAGATCAGACGAGATCGGGCGGTTTTAAGGTGGTATGGCTGTAAGCAAAGGTCACGAAGACAGCAATGCTTCTTATACGTCAGTTATTGAAACCACGCCAGATAGATAGATAGATAGATAGATAGATAGATAGATAGATAGATAGATAGATAGATAGATAGATAGATAGATAGATAGATAGATAGATAGATAGATAGATAGATAGATAGATAGATAAATTATTAGGTGAGTTGCAAAATATTTTCTGTGATATTTGACATAGATTTCACCAGTTTTCCTCAACTCTGAAAAAGCTTACAGCACCTGGTATTCCTAAGCAGTCTCCCATCCCAGTACTAACCAGGCCCTACCCTTCTTAGCTTCCGAGATCAGACGAGATCGGGCGGTTTTAAGGTGGTATGGCTGTAAGCAAAGGTCACAAAGACAGCAATGCTTCTTATACGTCAGTTATTGAAACCACGCCAGATAGATAGAAAGATAGATAGATAGATAGATAGATAGATAGATAGATAGATAGATAGATAGATAGATAGATAGATAGATAGATAGATAGATAGATAGATAGATAAATTATTAGGTACGTTGCAAAATATTTTCTGTGATATTTGACATAGATTTCACCAGTTTTCCTTTTACTCTGAAAAAGCTTACAGCACCTGGTATTCCTAAGCAGTCTCCCATCCCAGTACTAACCAGGCCCTACCCTTCTTAGCTTCCGAGATCAGACGAGATCGGGCGGTTTTAAGGTGGTATGGCTGTAAGCAAAGGTCACGAAGACGGCAATGCTTCTTATACGTCAGTTATTGAAACCACGCCAGATAGATAGATAGATAGATACATAGAGAGAGAGAGAGAGAGAGAGAGAGAGAGAGAGAGAGAGAGAGAGATAGATAGATAGATAGATAGATAGATAGATAAATTATTAGGTGAGTTGCAAAATATTTTCTGTGATATTTGACATAGATTTCACCAGTTTTCCTCAACTCTGAAAAAGCTTACAGCACCTGGTATTCCTAAGCAGTCTCCCATCCCAGTACTAACCAGGCCCTACCCTTCTTAGCTTCCGAGATCAGACGAGATCGGGCGGTTTTAAGGTGGTATGGCTGTAAGCAAAGGTCACGAAGACAGCAATGCTTCTTATACGTCAGTTATTGAAACCACGCCAGATAGATAGATAGATAGATAGATAGATAGATAGATAGATAGATAGATAGATAGATAGATAGATAGATAGATAGATAGATAGATAGATAGATAAATTATTAGGTAAGTTGCAAAATATTTTCTGTGATATTTGACATAGATTTCACCAGTTTTCCTCAACTCTGAAAAAGCTTACAGCACCTGGTATTCCTAAGCAGTCTCCCATCCCAGTACTAACCAGGCCCTACCCTTCTTAGCTTCCGAGATCAGACGAGATCGGGCGGTTTTGAGGTGGTATGGCTGTAAGCAAAGGTCACGAAGACAGCAATGCTTCTTATACGTCAGTTATTGAAACCACGCCAGATAGATAGATAGATAGATAGATAGATAGATAGATAGATAGATAGATAGATAGATAGATAGATAGATAGATAAATTATTAGGTGAGTTGCAAAATATTTTCTGTGATATTTGACATAGATTTCACCAGTTTTCCTCAACTCTGAAAAAGCTTACAGCACCTGGTATTCCTAAGCAGTCTCCCATCCCAGTACTAACCAGGCCCTACCCTTCTTAGCTTCCGAGATCAGACGAGATCGGGCGGTTTTAAGGTGGTATGGCTGTAAGCAAAGGTCACGAAGACAGCAATGCTTCTTATACGTCAGTTATTGAAACCACGCCAGATAGATAGAAAGATAGATAGATAGATAGATAGATAGATAGATAGATAGATAGATAGATAGATAGATAGATAGATAGATAGATAGATAGATAGATAAATTATTAGGTACGTTGCAAAATATTTTCTGTGATATTTGACATAGATTTCACCAGTTTTCCTTTTACTCTGAAAAAGCTTACAGCACCTGGTATTCCTAAGCAGTCTCCCATCCCAGTACTAACCAGGCCCTACCCTTCTTAGCTTCCGAGATCAGACGAGATCGGGCGGTTTTAAGGTGGTATGGCTGTAAGCAAAGGTCACGAAGACGGCAATGCTTCTTATACGTCAGTTATTGAAACCACGCCAGATAGATAGATAGATAGATACATAGATAGAGAGAGAGAGAGAGAGAGAGAGAGAGAGAGAGAGAGATAGATAGATAGATAGATAAATTATTAGGTGAGTTGCAAAATATTTTCTGTGATATTTGACATAGATTTCACCAGTTTTCCTCAACTCTGAAAAAGCTTACAGCACCTGGTATTCCTAAGCAGTCTCCCATCCCAGTACTAACCAGGCCCTACCCTTCTTAGCTTCCGAGATCAGACGAGATCGGGCGGTTTTAAGGTGGTATGGCTGTAAGCAAAGGTCACGAAGACAGCAATGCTTCTTATACGTCAGTTATTGAAACCACGCCACATAGATAGATAGATAGATAGATAGATAGATAGATAGATAGATAGATAGATAGATAGATAGATAGATAGATAGATAGATAGATAGATAGATAGATAGATAGATAGATAGATAAATTATTTGGTAAGTTGCAAAATATTTTCTGTGATATTTGACATAGATTTCACCAGTTTTCCTCAACTCTGAAAAAGCTTACAGCACCTGGTATTCCTAAGCAGTCTCCCATCCCAGTACTAACCAGGCCCTACCCTTCTTAGCTTCCGAGATCAGACGAGATCGGGCGGTTTTAAGGTGGTATGGCTGTAAGCAAAGGTCACGAAGACAGCAATGCTTCTTATACGTCAGTTATTGAAACCACGCCAGATAGATAGATAGATAGATAGATAGATAGATAGATAGATAGATAGATAGATAGATAGATAGATAGATAGATAGATAGATAGATAGATAAATTATTAGGTGAGTTGCAAAATATTTTCTGTGATATTTGACATAGATTTCACCAGTTTTCCTCAACTCTGAAAAAGCTTACAGCACCTGGTATTCCTAAGCAGTCTCCCATCCCAGTACTAACCAGGCCCTACCCTTCTTAGCTTCCGAGATCAGACGAGATCGGGCGGTTTTAAGGTGGTATGGCTGTAAGCAAAGGTCACGAAGACAGCAATGCTTCTTATACGTCAGTTATTGAAACCACGCCAGATAGATAGAAAGATAGATAGATAGATAGATAGATAGATAGATAGATAGATAGATAGATAGATAGATAGATAGATAGATAGATAGATAGATAGATAGATAGATAAATTATTAGGTACGTTGCAAAATATTTTCTGTGATATTTGACATAGATTTCACCAGTTTTCCTTTTACTCTGAAAAAGCTTACAGCACCTGGTATTCCTAAGCAGTCTCCCATCCCAGTACTAACCAGGCCCTACCCTTCTTAGCTTCCGAGATCAGACGAGATCGGGCGGTTTTAAGGTGGTATGGCTGTAAGCAAAGGTCACGAAGACGGCAATGCTTCTTATACGTCAGTTATTGAAACCACGCCAGATAGATAGATAGATAGATACATAGATAGAGAGAGAGAGAGAGAGAGAGAGAGAGAGAGAGAGAGATAGATAGATAGATAGATAGATAAATTATTAGGTGAGTTGCAAAATATTTTCTGTGATATTTGACATAGATTTCACCAGTTTTCCTCAACTCTGAAAAAGCTTACAGCACCTGGTATTCCTAAGCAGTCTCCCATCCCAGTACTAACCAGGCCCTACCCTTCTTAGCTTCCGAGATCAGACGAGATCGGGCGGTTTTAAGGTGGTATGGCTGTAAGCAAAGGTCACGAAGACAGCAATGCTTCTTATACGTCAGTTATTGAAACCACGCCAGATAGATAGATAGATAGATAGATAGATAGATAGATAGATAGATAGATAGATAGATAGATAGATAGATAGATAGATAGATAGATAGATAGATAGATAAATTATTAGGTAAGTTGCAAAATATTTTCTGTGATATTTGACATAGATTTCACCAGTTTTCCTCAACTCTGAAAAAGCTTACAGCACCTGGTATTCCTAAGCAGTCTCCCATCCCAGTACTAACCAGGCCCTACCCTTCTTAGCTTCCGAGATCAGACGAGATCGGGCGGTTTTAAGGTGGTATGGCTGTAAGCAAAGGTCACGAAGACAGCAATGCTTCTTATACGTCAGTTATTGAAACCACGCCAGATAGATAGATAGATAGATAGATAGATAGATAGATAGATAGATAGATAGATAGATAGATAGATAGATAGATAGATAGATAGATAGATAGATAGATAGATAAATTATTAGGTGAGTTGCAAAATATTTTCTGTGATATTTGACATAGATTTCACCAGTTTTCCTCAACTCTGAAAAAGCTTACAGCACCTGGTATTCCTAAGCAGTCTCCCATCCCAGTACTAACCAGGCCCTACCCTTCTTAGCTTCCGAGATCAGACGAGATCGGGCGGTTTTAAGGTGGTATGGCTGTAAGCAAAGGTCACGAAGACAGCAATGCTTCTTATACGTCAGTTATTGAAACCACGCCAGATAGATAGAAAGATAGATAGATAGATAGATAGATAGATAGATAGATAGATAGATAGATAGATAGATAGATAGATAGATAGATAGATAGATAGATAAATTATTAGGTACGTTGCAAAATATTTTCTGTGATATTTGACATAGATTTCACCAGTTTTCCTTTTACTCTGAAAAAGCTTACAGCACCTGGTATTCCTAAGCAGTCTCCCATCCCAGTACTAACCAGGCCCTACCCTTCTTAGCTTCCGAGATCAGACGAGATCGGGCGGTTTTAAGGTGGTATGGCTGTAAGCAAAGGTCACGAAGACGGCAATGCTTCTTATACGTCAGTTATTGAAACCACGCCAGATAGATAGATAGATAGATACATAGATAGAGAGAGAGAGAGAGAGAGAGAGAGAGAGAGAGAGAGATAGATAGATAGATAGATAGATAAATTATTAGGTGAGTTGCAAAATATTTTCTGTGATATTTGACATAGATTTCACCAGTTTTCCTCAACTCTGAAAAAGCTTACAGCACCTGGTATTCCTAAGCAGTCTCCCATCCCAGTACTAACCAGGCCCTACCCTTCTTAGCTTCCGAGATCAGACGAGATCGGGCGGTTTTAAGGTGGTATGGCTGTAAGCAAAGGTCACGAAGACAGCAATGCTTCTTATACGTCAGTTATTGAAACCACGCCAGATAGATAGATAGATAGATAGATAGATAGATAGATAGATAGATAGATAGATAGATAGATAGATAGATAGATAGATAGATAGATAGATAGATAGATAGATAGATAGATAGATAGATAGATAAATTATTAGGTAAGTTGCAAAATATTTTCTGTGATATTTGACATAGATTTCACCAGTTTTCCTCAACTCTGAAAAAGCTTACAGCACCTGGTATTCCTAAGCAGTCTCCCATCCCAGTACTAACCAGGCCCTACCCTTCTTAGCTTCCGAGATCAGACGAGATCGGGCGGTTTTAAGGTGGTATGGCTGTAAGCAAAGGTCACGAAGACAGCAATGCTTCTTATACGTCAGTTATTGAAACCACGCCAGATAGATAGATAGATAGATAGATAGATAGATAGATAGATAGATAGATAGATAGATAGATAGATAGATAGATAGATAGATAGATAGATAGATAGATAGATAAATTATTAGGTGAGTTGCAAAATATTTTCTGTGATATTTGACATAGATTTCACCAGTTTTCCTCAACTCTGAAAAAGCTTACAGCACCTGGTATTCCTAAGCAGTCTCCCATCCCAGTACTAACCAGGCCCTACCCTTCTTAGCTTCCGAGATCAGACGAGATCGGGCGGTTTTAAGGTGGTATGGCTGTAAGCAAAGGTCACGAAGACAGCAATGCTTCTTATACGTCAGTTATTGAAACCACGCCAGATAGATAGAAAGATAGATAGATAGATAGATAGATAGATAGATAGATAGATAGATAGATAGATAGATAGATAGATAGATAAATTATTAGGTACGTTGCAAAATATTTTCTGTGATATTTGACATAGATTTCACCAGTTTTCCTCAACTCTGAAAAAGCTTACAGCACCTGGTATTCCTAAGCAGTCTCCCATCCCAGTACTAACCAGGCCCTACCCTTCTTAGCTTCCGAGATCAGACGAGATCGGGCGGTTTTAAGGTGGTATGGCTGTAAGCAAAGGTCACGAAGACAGCAATGCTTC
>NC_137635.1:21421444-21426444 GCF_963383615.2 Lipophrys pholis | reverse complement strand
AGACGAGATCGGGCGGTTTTAAGGTGGTATGGCTGTAAGCAAAGGTCACGAAGACAGCAATGCTTCTTATACGTCAGTTATTGAAACCACGCCAGATAGATAGAAAGATAGATCGATAGATAGATAGATAGATAGATAGATAGATAGATAGATAGATAGATAGATAGATAGATAGATAGATAGATAGATAGATAGATAGATAGATAGATAGATAGATAGATAAATTATTAGGTACGTTGCAAAATATTTTCTGTGATATTTGACATAGATTTCACCAGTTTTCCTCAACTCTGAAAAAGCTTACAGCACCTGGTATTCCTAAGCAGTCTCCCATCCCAGTACTAACCAGGCCCTACCCTTCTTAGCTTCCGAGATCAGACGAGATCGGGCGGTTTTAAGGTGGTATGGCTGTAAGCAAAGGTCACGAAGACAGCAATGCTTCTTATACGTCAGTTATTGAAACCATGCCAGATAGATAGATAGATAGATAGATAGATAGATAGATAGATAGATAGATAGATAGATAGATAGATAGATAGATAGATAGATAGATAGATAGATAGATAGATAAATTATTAGGTGAGTTGCAAAATATTTTCTGTGATATTTGACATAGATTTCACCAGTTTTCCTCAACTCTGAAAAAGCTTACAGCACCTGGTATTCCTAAGCAGTCTCCCATCCCAGTACTAACCAGGCCCTACCCTTCTTAGCTTCCGAGATCAGACGAGATCGGGCGGTTTTAAGGTGGTATGGCTGTAAGCAAAGGTCACGAAGACAGCAATGCTTCTTATACGTCAGTTATTGAAACCACGCCAGATAGATAGATAGATAGATAGATAGATAGATAGATAGATAGATAGATAGATAGATAGATAGATAGATAGATAGATAGATAGATAGATAGATAGATAGATAAATTATTAGGTAAGTTGCAAAATATTTTCTGTGATATTTGACATAGATTTCACAAGTTTTCCTCAACTCTGAAAAAGCTTACAGCACCTGGTATTCCTAAGCAGTCTCCCATCCCAGTACTAACCAGGCCCTACCCTTCTTAGCTTCCGAGATCAGACGAGATCGGGCGGTTTTAAGGTGGTATGGCTGTAAGCAAAGGTCACAAAGACAGCAATGCTTCTTATACGTCAGTTATTGAAACCACGCCAGATAGATAGATAGATAGATAGATAGATAGATAGATAGATAGATAGATAGATAGATAGATAGATAGATAGATAGATAGATAAATTATTAGGTGAGTTGCAAAATATTTTCTGTGATATTTGACATAGATTTCACCAGTTTTCCTCAACTCTGAAAAAGCTTACAGCACCTGGTATTCCTAAGCAGTCTCCCATCCCAGTACTAACCAGGCCCTACCCTTCTTAGCTTCCGAGATCAGACGAGATCGGGCGGTTTTAAGGTGGTATGGCTGTAAGCAAAGGTCACGAAGACAGCAATGCTTCTTATACGTCAGTTATTGAAACCACGCCAGATAGATAGATAGATAGATAGATAGATAGATAGATAGATAGATAGATAGATAGATAGATAGATAGATAGATAGATAGATGGATAGATAAATTATTAGGTGAGTTGCAAAATATTTTCTGTGATATTTGACATAGATTTCACCAGTTTTCCTCAACTCTGAAAAAGCTTACAGCACCTGGTATTCCTAAGCAGTCTCCCATCCCAGTACTAACCAGGCCCTACCCTTCTTAGCTTCCGAGATCAGACGAGATCGGGCGGTTTTAAGGTGGTATGGCTGTAAGCAAAGGTCACGAAGACAGCAATGCTTCTTATACGTCAGTTATTGAAACCACGCCAGATAGATAGAAAGATAGATAGATAGATAGATAGATAGATAGATAGATAGATAGATAGATAAATATTTTCTGTGATATTTGACATAGATTTCACCAGTTTTCCTCAACTCTGAAAAAGCTTACAGCACCTGGTATTCCTAAGCAGTCTCCCATCCCAGTACTAACCAGGCCCTACCCTTCTTAGCTTCCGAGATCAGACGAGATCGGGCGGTTTTAAGGTGGTATGGCTGTAAGCAAAGGTCACGAAGACAGCAATGCTTCTTATACGTCAGTTATTGAAACCACGCCAGATAGATAGAAAGATAGATCGATAGATAGATAGATAGATAGATAGATAGATAGATAGATAGATAGATAGATAGATAGATAGATAGATAGATAGATAGATAGATAGATAGATAGATAAATTATTAGGTGAGTTGCAAAATATTTTCTGTGATATTTGACATAGATTTCACCAGTTTTCCTCAACTCTGAAAAAGCTTACAGCACCTGGTATTCCTAAGCAGTCTCCCATCCCAGTACTAACCAGGCCCTACCCTTCTTAGCTTTCGAGATCAGACGAGATCGGGCGGTTTTAAGGTGGTATGGCTGTAAGCAAAGGTCACGAAGACAGCAATGCTTCTTATACGTCAGTTATTGAAACCACGCCAGATAGATAGATAGATAGATAGATAGATAGATAGATAGATAGATAGATAGATAGATAGATAGATAGATAGATAGATAGATAGATAGATAGATAGATAGATGGATAGATAAATTATTAGGTGAGTTGCAAAATATTTTCTGTGATATTTGACATAGATTTCACCAGTTTTCCTCAACTCTGAAAAAGCTTACAGCACCTGGTATTCCTAAGCAGTCTCCCATCCCAGTACTAACCAGGCCCTACCCTTCTTAGCTTCCGAGATCAGACGAGATCGGGCGGTTTTAAGGTGGTATGGCTGTAAGCAAAGGTCACGAAGACAGCAATGCTTCTTATACGTCAGTTATTGAAACCACGCCAGATAGATAGAAAGATAGATAGATAGATAGATAGATAGATAGATAGATAGATAGATAGATAGATAGATAGATAGATAGATAGATAGATAGATAGATAGATAGATAGATAGATAGATAAATTATTAGGTGAGTTGCAAAATATTTTCTGTGATATTTGACATAGATTTCACCAGTTTTCCTCAACTCTGAAAAAGCTTACAGCACCTGGTATTCCTAAGCAGTCTCCCATCCCAGTACTAACCAGGCCCTACCCTTCTTAGCTTCCGAGATCAGACGAGATCGGGCGGTTTTAAGGTGGTATGGCTGTAAGCAAAGGTCACGAAGACAGCAATGCTTCTTATACGTCAGTTATTGAAACCACGCCAGATAGATAGAAAGATAGATAGATAGATAGATAGATAGATAGATAGATAGATAGATAGATAGATAGATAGATAGATAGATAGATAGATAGATAAATTATTAGGTACGTTGCAAAATATTTTCTGTGATATTTGACATAGATTTCACCAGTTTTCCTCAACTCTGAAAAAGCTTACAGCACCTGGTATTCCTAAGCAGTCTCCCATCCCAGTACTAACCAGGCCCTACCCTTCTTAGCTTCCGAGATCAGACGAGATCGGGCGGTTTTAAGGTGGTATGGCTGTAAGCAAAGGTCACGAAGACAGCAATGCTTCTTATACGTCAGTTATTGAAACCACGCCAGATAGATAGATAGATAGATAGATAGATAGATAGATAGATAGATAGATAGATAGATAGATAGATAGATAGATAGATAGATAGATAGATAGATAGATAGATAGATAGATAGATAGATAGATAGATAGATAGATAAATTATTAGGTGAGTTGCAAAATATTTTCTGTGATATTTGACATAGATTTCACCAGTTTTCCTCAACTCTGAAAAAGCTTACAGCACCTGGTATTCCTAAGCAGTCTCCCATCCCAGTACTAACCAGGCCCTACCCTTCTTAGCTTCCGAGATCAGACGAGATCGGGCGGTTTTAAGGTGGTATGGCTGTAAGCAAAGGTCACGAAGACAGCAATGCTTCTTATACGTCAGTTATTGAAACCACGCCAGATAGATAGATAGATAGATAGATAGATAGATAGATAGATAGATAGATAGATAGATAGATAGATAGATAGATAGATGGATAGATAAATTATTAGGTGAGTTGCAAAATATTTTCTGTGATATTTGACATAGATTTCACCAGTTTTCCTCAACTCTGAAAAAGCTTACAGCACCTGGTATTCCTAAGCAGTCTCCCATCCCAGTACTAACCAGGCCCTACCCTTCTTAGCTTCCGAGATCAGACGAGATCGGGCGGTTTTAAGGTGGTATGGCTGTAAGCAAAGGTCACGAAGACAGCAATGCTTCTTATACGTCAGTTATTGAAACCACGCCAGATAGATAGAAAGATAGATAGATAGATAGATAGATAGATAGATAGATAGATAGATAGATAGATAGATAGATAGATAGATAGATAGATAAATTATTAGGTGAGTTGCAAAATATTTTCTGTGATATTTGACATAGATTTCACCAGTTTTCCTCAACTCTGAAAAAGCTTACAGCACCTGGTATTCCTAAGCAGTCTCCCATCCCAGTACTAACCAGGCCCTACCCTTCTTAGCTTCCGAGATCAGACGAGATCGGGCGGTTTTAAGGTGGTATGGCTGTAAGCAAAGGTCACGAAGACAGCAATGCTTCTTATACGTCAGTTATTGAAACCACGCCAGATAGATAGAAAGATAGATCGATAGATAGATAGATAGATAGATAGATAGATAGATAGATAGATAGATAGATAGATAGATAGATAGATAGATAGATAGATAGATAGATAGATAGATAGATAGATAGATAAATTATTAGGTGAGTTGCAAAATATTTTCTGTGATATTTGACATAGATTTCACCAGTTTTCCTCAACTCTGAAAAAGCTTACAGCACCTGGTATTCCTAAGCAGTCTCCCATCCCAGTACTAACCAGGCCCTACCCTTCTTAGCTTTCGAGATCAGACGAGATCGGGCGGTTTTAAGGTGGTATGGCTGTAAGCAAAGGTCACGAAGACAGCAATGCTTCTTATACGTCAGTTATTGAAACCACGCCAGATAGATAGATAGATAGATAGATAGATAGATAGA
>NC_137635.1:21181444-21383944 GCF_963383615.2 Lipophrys pholis | reverse complement strand
AAAAAAAAAATCAATAGTAACTCAGGTAACAGAAACAGGTTTTTTAAACAACACAACACCAAACAGGTTCTTCAAATATATACAGCTCTATTTACAAACACTTCATGCATTTAGGAATTGCAGGACTCCCTCTCTCACATCCCTGCCTTCCTCATCTGCACCCTGTCCCAGTGCCACCACAGGTTCAGCTTCATCGCTTGCCTCCACAGTGTGGCTCCATCCGTTGCTGTACTCCTCTCCATGAGTCTCATAAACATTGTGCAGAGCACGACACGCCAGCACCATGGATTTTACCAAGCTGATGTCACTGTCGTCCACTTCAACAGGCAGCGCCACCTGCCTTTCAGCCTTCCAAAGGCGTTCTCCACCACCACCCGAGCTCTGGAGATCTTCCTGTGGTACACCTGCTGCCCTGCTGTCAGCCACCCAGTGTCCGGGAAGGGTTTCATGAGCCAGCTCTGCAATGGGTAGGCGGAGTCACCCAGGATGTAGAAGCCTGCATCCACCCCGCCCATGTTGCTGGTGCATGCAGGGAAAAGGCAGCCACGGTCAACCAATCCCCAGAGGGTGGACAGTCTGAGGACACGCGCGTCGTGCAGACTGCCAGGCATCCCAGTGAACACACTCCAGAACAGACCCCTTCCATCCACAACTCCCTGAAGGATGATGGAGTGCCAGCCTTTCCGATTGAAGTTATCGCAGTGGCAGTCCTGTGGTGCCAAAATGGGAATATGTGACCCATCTATTGCCCCAACACACTGCGGAAGCCCCCACCTGTTCTGGAAGTAGGCTGCCATTTCCTGCAGCTTCTCCTGGTCTCCTTTTTTTATCTGCTATCTCCAGGCTCAACATTTTTACGGGATCAGCGCCTGTATGGTTGTTATAATGTTTTGGCTAAAAGGTTGTGCACACACTTTATTTTGAAATTCAGTGCTGTCAATAGACCTGAAATAAAGTCTTGCCCCACCAAGTAATTACATCTAGAAATGCCACTGGACAGGGTGATAGGTGTGACTCCCCAATCAGTGGGAGGGTCTGTGAGCAAGTCAAGAGGCTTTTGGCCTTCCCAGTCAAGTGAGGAGGTTTCAGAACAATACAATCAGGCGAAGTAATCAGTACAGGCATTGTTAATGGCTGTGGGATCAGATGTTATGTCGTCCGAATCAAGCCTGATCCTCGGTAGGATTCTAGATGCAGCCTTAGCCTGAGCACTGTAAGCCTGCCTGCTTTGTCTCCCGACTCAAAGAAGCGTTGATTTGTAAATAGTAGTTTCTTCTCTTCGCCAGAAAACAACAAATTATATTGTTGTGATTGGAGTTTTGAGGTTTTTTTTATACAGTGATTCGGAAGAGTCCACGGAGTATTGGCCGTCCAACTTCTGAATTTCACCTGATATTTCTTTTCAGTTTGGAGTGCTCTGACTTCCTAAGACTGGAAAGTAAAAGATATAATTTGTCCTGGTAAATATGCTTTGAAAGAGTCCCAGAGTATGTCACTGCTAACATCCGGTGTGTCATTTATCTCAAAGAACAGTTGAATCTGGGATGCCACAAAGTCCTCAAATTTTGGTTCAGATATTAAATGAGAGTTAAATCTCCAGAAATTAGAAGGCGTTCTGTCCTGAGGAAGGCTTTATGCAAAGAAACCTGAGTGTGATCAGAGATTACAACACCATGGTATCTGCATGACAGTGTGTCGTGGAGTAGCCTATAGTCGAGCAGGAAAAAAAAATCGATCCATGATTATGGGTGAACAGACAACTCGTCCATGTGATTCCAGACAACTCGTCCACGACTATTTTTTTTCAGCATTATTGATTTGAAGGATTGGATTTCAAAGTACATTTGACACAAAAACATAAGCAGTGGCTGATTTTGCTCTGGGCGAGGTGTGCAGCTGCCCAGAGCAAAACTCAGCAGGGGCGTCACTCGCGAGCTGCAACGTGCAGCATACGGTGTGGTTTGTGAGACCGTCTCCAAAGACTTGGCTTTACTCAGCTTATATAGACGACCACCAAAATCATTTAGAGCAGGGAGGTCCAAACTGGGTCCTGGAGGGCCGGCGTCCTGCAGGGTGTATCTCTCTCCCAGTTGCAACACACCTGATTGCGATGAAGGGCTCCTTATTGGGCTTTTTCACAACCTTGGTGATGACATGGTCATTAGATTCAGGTAAGCTGAAGCAGGGAGAGAACTAAAACCTGCAGGACAGCGGTCCTCCAGGACCCGAGCTGGACACCCCTGCACTAGACCAACAGTGCACATCTGCTTATGTCAATTGTGACATTCATTTTGTAAACATGTCATTTATATATGACAAGCTCAAAAAAGTATTGTGAATCCATGCTATCTAGGGCACACCTTTAGTCACAATACTTTTTGGAGTGATTCCAATTATATCAAAAGAGTGATTCCATTTATAATCAAATTTAAAGAGAATCTTTTTTGTAATTGAAGTGGGAGGAGAAGGGATTCGTTGGGGTTTTTTCTCTGTTAAAAGCACCCAGAAATGACTGTGTTGTATTTGGTACTATATAAATAAAGTTGAATTGAATTGAATTAATTAAGCCTTTTCCTCTTTATGGCTTTATGATGTCATGTTTGGTGACCAAAGAATATGATGTCCCAATTGTATATCAAAGACAACCTTTGATCTTTAGTTCCTTTAAATGCTCAGTTCACCTGCCAGCGGTTGTGAGACTCGTCTGACCCATCGAGAGAGAGAGCATTTGACCGAGAGACAGAGCATTTGACCGAGAGAGAGAGCATTTGACCGAGAGACAGATCTTTTCACAGAGAGACTGTATCCACCATCAGATTGCTTCCAGAGAACATTATTTAGTCACATCAATACTGTGAGTAGAATGAAAAACAATACATTTGGTGAACTTACATGACTCATGAAAGGCAGTGCTTATTCATTTACTTTTTTAAAGAAGATTAATCCATGTTTATTTTTTCAATTGTAGAGTTTGGTGTAATATTGAAGTTTACAAATATTAACATTTCCTTCTCAAGCAAAGTTTCCATTCAACTGCAGTTTAAGGTTGAACATTTTTCCTATAAATGTAGTATTTAGTTTCAAAGTGACAAACGTCCCATTCAGAGCGTCTGGGAGAGGAACCTCATGGAGGAGTTTTGCTCTTTTCCACTTCTTTCATGAGCTTTTAGGACTTCACTAAAACATCCCCAAACAGAGTTAGCAGATCCAACCACTTGGGCCTTTCAGTTCAAATCAGCCAGGTTCAGCTGTGACAGTCACATCTACATTTTCTCCTGGATGCAAACCTCTAGTTTGACTTTATTTCAGATTGACAGTCAGTTCACCTGCCAGCGGTGGTGAGAGACTCCATCCCCGCTGAGATTGTTCTCAAGGGATTACTCCCAGGCTCCAGTGATTCACCTCAACAATGTGAGTAGAATGAAAATAAAGTACATTTGGTGAACTTGATGACTCCTGAAAAGCTATTTTTTGGGGGATAAAAAAAGATCATTATCAGTGCAGAATTACTATGAGTGTGTTGGTGATTTTCTGTGAAAAGTTGACAATATATTATTACAAATATTTGCTGCAGATTGTAGTGACCAAATGGAAAACCTGCCATTTCTTCCGTTACTTCCGGAAATGGACACTGACGAGGGTCAACTCCTCCATGACGTGCTCCAGATTCTGAATGTAAGTTGTTGTTAAATACATTCTATAAGTCAGAAGTATTTCCAGTAGAACCATGTCATTTTGGATGTAAAAGAAATGAGAGGGAGATTGAAGACCACAATAACATTCACTAAGGTACTGTACAAATCAAACTGAGATTGTCTTTGCTTGTGTTTTACAGTATATTTGTGTTGCTCCAACATTGGACCGACAAATTGTGGCGACCCAAGTCATGGGAGTCGCCACCAAGACTTTGAATACTCTAAAAAACAACAAGGAGAAAATCACAGCTCTAGAAAAGGAGCTGAAAGCCTTAAATGAAGGAGAAGAAAATATCAACCTCAACTCTTCTGACAAAAACATGGAGGTGGTGTGCACCTCTGATAGAGAGCAGGAGGAGGAGCAGCTGGAGGAGCAGCTGGAGAAGAAGCAGCTGGAGAAGCAGCTGGAGGAGCAGCTCAAGGTGGAGCAGCTGCAGGAGAAGCAGCTGGAGGAGCAGCTCAAGGAGAAGCAGCTCGAGGAGGAGCAGCTGGAGGAAGAGCTGGTGGAGCCGCTGCAGGAGGAGCAGCTGGAGGAGCAGCTGAAGGAGCAGCTGAAGGAGGAGAAGCTGGAGGAGGAGAAGCTGGAGGAGGAGCTGGTGGAGCCGCTGCAGGAGGAGCAGCTGGAGGAGCAGCTGGAGGAGCAGCTGAAGGAGGAGAAGCTGGAGGAGGAGAAGCTGGAGGAGGAGCTGGTGGAGCCGCTGCAGGAGGAGCAGCTGCAGGAGGAGCAGCTGGAGGAGCAGCTGGAGGAGCAGCTGAAGGAGGAGAAGCAGGAGGAGGAGAAGCTGGAGGAGGAGCTGGTGGAGCCGCTGCAGGAGGAGCAGCTGGAGGAGCAGCTGGAGGAGCAGCTGAAGGAGGAGAAGCTGCAGGAGGGGCAGCTGGAGGAGGAGCAGCAGCTGGAGAACAAACTGCTGCAGGAGGAGGAGGGGCAGGAGGACCAGGACAAGAGAGAACAGAATGGAGGAGAAGCAGGAGATAGAGCAGTAAGAGGAGTAGCAGGAGAAGAGATAACAGAAAGGAAGAGAAGGAGCAGGGGAAGGAGCAGGAGGAGGAGGGGAAGGAGCAGCATAAGAGAGAGCAGAAAGGAGGAGGAGCAGAAGGAGAGAGAGATAGCAGAAAGGAGGGGAATGAGGGGAAGGAGCAGCAGAAGAGAGAGTAGAAAGGAGGAGGGGCAGGAGGAGAGAGAGCAGAAAGAAGTAGCAGGAGAAGGAGATAGAGCAGTAAGAGGAGGAGCAGAGGGAGGAGCAGAAGAAGAGAGAGCTGAAAGGAGGAAGAGGGTGAGGAGAAGAAAAAAGAAGACAACAGAGAAAAGATCTTGTCAAGAACCTGAGACCACACCCCCAGCCCTCCCCCACCAGAGCAACGGAGTGTGCTGTTAAGAAAATAAAGCTGTTAAAAACAGTCAATACTGCTGCATGATGAGTCTTGTTAGAGTCCAGGATGGAACAAGCAGCCAACATGTGACAACCACCTGAATTCTTCTCAAATCTACTGTTAGAACAATTCAGCTGGTTTTTTCATTTTGGCTCCTCCTTACATATTGGGCTCTAATACGCCCGGCTGACACCCCCACTCTCCCAAACCACCAAAATACAAATGAAATCAAAAACATGTCCACATCTAAACACTGTGGCACTGCTTTTCTACATTATTCAATTGGAAAAACCTTCATTCTGTTCAACCAATTTGACAAGAAAGGTAAATACATCTGAAGTCATTTTCAATGGAATGCTGTAAAAGTACATTCTTTACAGAACTAAAGTGAATTGTGCAAGCTGTTCACCTGTCAACACCTCATACACACTAGAAACACACCTTCACATTGAAATTCAGTGCTATCAACTTTGTAAGTATGTCTTTGGATGGGAGGAAAAAGCCACAATACACAGAATAAAGAAAGGTCACACAGAAACATGTGCTTGATCCAAACAAGGAAGGTTACAGTGAGACAACAGTGCTGCCCAACACTCACAAACACATCCCAAAGGGTAATATGCTAATATGAGATCATAGTGACATGTGAAGTTTCTCTGTAGTTTGATGACACTATAGGGGGACTGATGATGATTATATAGAAGTTGTGTTTGCAGTGTCTCTCTCTAGGTCTGCCGCTGATCGCTGCCATTACTCCAGACAACAGTTACTTGTTTTTTTACCAACACTTGTAATTCACAGGCCAAACTTTAGCTGCTTGATTGGAGCTTTTCAGCAGCGGCGCACAAAAGAAATGACAGTTTTGCACCGTGACTATTATACCTGAGGTCTGATAATAATAATAATAATAATAATCCATTATTATCACTGCACACTGTGCTTCTTCTTTGAACTGACAATATGTACATTATGCAAAACTAATCAAAATCTTTTTTAAATGACTTTCGGCCTCCAATTAAAGATCCTGATGATATAAATGGAGAGCAGGACTGCGTTACAGCCCACCTCTCTTAAATTAGGCTGAGTTGGGAGTTTTTGGTCAGTTTTTTGTCATCAAAATAATTCCTGCAGGAGTAAATCTTGTATTTCAGAGCTCTACAAACTTTAGAGACATTTCTGTCCCAGCAAACAAAATCTTTGTGGAGCTGCACGATTAAAACTAATTTGCTTCAAATATTTTTAAACTCATATCTATTGGCATGTGATTCACACTGAAACAGCAGGGTGTAAAACATTGGCACTGTTTTTAGGAACTAAAGCAAACGAAAACCAATCATGATACTCTCGCAGCTCCTATAGCACAACTAAATGTAAGTAAACTCTGGTTATATACAGGACCGGTACTTTCTGCTGTGCTTTTTCAGACTCACTCTAAACCAGGGGTGTCAAACACATTTCTGTTCAGGGGCCACAAACCTTCTTAAGTGGGCCGGACAGGTGAAATGGTGCAATACGAAGCTTTTGTTTGTTGTGGCGCAGAGTATACGTTATAAAAATGTCTATATTTTCACAAAACAAAACAATTAGAATGTGAAATGACTACAATCTCAATATAAGGTGAATTTTAATCAAAACTTCTTGTGCAAAATGCAGTTGTCTTAAGAATCCAGGTTCGTCTTAAGAGTACAAAGCGTATTTTCAGAAGTGAAACTCAAGTGTCCTGATTATTATAGATCTTAAACTACAATATTAAAAGAAAATTATTATTCTCATTTCATTCACCATCTATAGAGGATACTACTAATATAGTCAGTTGTCAAAAGGCCGTGCAACTTTTAAGTGCAGCGCCATGTAAAATTAGATCCGGGCTTTATTTTTGTCAGATATAAATGAGAATTTTATCACTACGAGGCTCATTGAGCTCAGGTTTTCCCTTGCACCTCTAAGAGCTGAAGACAAATGTCATTATACCTGCATTTTCCTATCTCAACACTGATGGAGTTAGTTTGACACTATGTCCCAAAACAATTCTTGTATCTTCCCACAAATGCATGTTCCTAAGAAATGTGGCCTCGTTTAATAGGGAAATATGAGTTTTAATGATAAACAGCAAAGAGATAGTCCACAAAACTAAAGAGTGCTCAGTTTCTGAACACAGCTTGGGTCTTTAGGTCCATGGAAAGTGAGACACTTTAGACAAGGGCTTTATTTCGAATTGAATCATTGTCGACTTTCCCTCTCCAGAAATCGAGAGTTACATATGTAACTACGGTTCTATGAATCCTGGAAGACCACCAGAGGCGGTGCTTTAGGCACTGGATGTTCCATCTCGCGCATGCGCAGGTCGAGTAAATTCTATCAACAAAGTCACCCGTGACCCCTGGATGACCCGGAGAGTCTATATCTACCGGCGTCATCAGGTAATCTGTTCCTGTCAAAATCTTCTTGCGAGGACATGAGGATACTTGTCACGGTTCGCAGGTGTATACTGCTGGGTTTGTTTTTGAGTGTGTGTGTGTGTGTGTGTGTGTGTGTGTGTGGGCGTGTGTGCGTAGGTGGAGCGGACGGAGTAGGATGCTCACCTGAAACCGAGGAGTTAGGCCAGTATTTAGGAACCGGGTTTCCAGGCTCTCATCACCAGATCGTCACGTTTACCCCCGCGGTACTTTGACTAGGCCCCTCAAGGTTTTTGTGTGACCGGTTGTTTTTTCGTATTCTAAGATACCTGGAGTTATCTGTTTTTCCACTCTCCTGTGCAGTCCCGGTGTGCTCCTCTCTGTCCTGTCCCGGTGACGTCGACCTCCGCCTCCACGCCACTCTCCGAGGATTGCCCGTCCTCTGGAAAGATCACCTAAATAAACTATTTTTTCCAACTTAACTTCCTCGTCCTGTCGGCGCCTGAATCCTCCACACACCTTATATGACAATACCGAGCGACAGGATGCTCTGGCGGTCTTCCAGGATTCATAGAACCCTAGGTACATACGTAACTCTCGTTCTATTTCATCCTCCCAGACCGCCAGAGGCGGTGCTTTAAGCACTGGATGACTTGTACCAGAAAGTTCATGAAGAATCCTCACCTACTCAAGGCCTGGAGCTGTGGACAGTGCAGCCACTGCCACAGGCTGGACACCAGCAACATTCACCCTATAGAAACGTCCAAAGGTGCAGGATGAGGACCAGGCCGCTGCAGCACAGATGTCCTGCAGGGGAACGCCCCTCAAGGCGGACCATGATGCAGCCATGCCTCCAGTAGAATGACACTTTATGCCCGGAGGCACCGGGATGCTCAGTGCACGATAGGCATGCTGAATGACCTCCACTACCCAGTGAGAGAGTCTCTGTTTAGACAGCATGGTCCCCCTTCTACAGCCTCCATGGCAGACGAAAAGGTTGTCTGTTGTTCGCAGGCTAGCTATCGCTTCCATGTATGCCTTATGCGCCCGCACAGGGCACAACAGCGATGATGGCTCTCCCTTCCCCTCTGAGGAGCATGGAGGATTTAATCCAGTCAACTCGATAAGCTGGTTTACATGGTGAGGAGGTAACCGCTTCGGCAGAAATGCAAGATTTGGCCTAAGACCCACCCCAGAGCCATCCACCTTCCAGCGCAGACATGCCTGGCTCACTGACAGCGCATGCAGCTCTCCCACACGTTTTGCTGTTGCCACAGCAAGAAGAAAGGCTGTCTTGAGAGACACCCATTTTAAATCAGTGTGTCCAAGTGGCTCAAAGGGCGGCTCAAAGGGCGGCTCAAAGGGCGGCTCAAAGGGCGGCTCAAAGGGCGGCTCAAAGCGTGGCTTAAAGGGCAGCTGGGACAGCGACTGAAGGACAGCCTGCAAGTTCCATGATGGCAGCTCCTGGACCCGGTGTGGTCTGAGCCTCTGAGTCACCTTCAGGAACTGCTTGACCAGATAATGTGATCCCACTGACTGGCCATCCACCTTGGTATGACTGGCCGAGATAGCAGCCACATACACTCTGAGAGTGGAGGTGGTCCTGTTTCTGTCAAAGATGGAATGCAGGAAACGCAGTATTGCCACCACTGAACATGTCTCTGGCACCTCGTTGCTAGAGTTACACCACTCCACAAATAGCTTCCATCTGTTAGCCGAGAGCAACCTGGTGGACGGTGCTCGGCAGTTTAAAATCGTGTGGGCAACTGCCCCTTCGCAGGATGTCAAAAGTGGGTCCTCAACTGTAGAACAGCTTCAGGCGACCCGGACTCGGGTGCCATATGTGTCCATTGACTTGAGACAGGAGGCCTTTCTTCTCTGGAAGACGCCACCGTGTTCCCTGCAGGAGTTTGATCAACAGCGGGAACCATGGTCTTCCTGGTCAGCATGGGACAACCAGAAGCAGGAGGTGACCACCCTGCTGGACCCTGTGAAGTGTTGCTGGTATGACGGGGAGTGGAGGGAAAGCAAAAAGTAGGCCGTCCGGCCAGGTATGAGCCAGGGCATCCTGCCCGAGGGGGCTGGTCTCTTCCCTCAGAGAGAACCAGAGAGGACAGTGAGTCATTGCCTCTGAGGCAAAGAGGTCCACTGCTGCTCGGCCAAACGTGGCCCATATCATGGTCACCACCTCTGGATGAAGTCTCCACTCCCCGGTTGGAGGTTTCTGATGAGAGAGGAGATCCGCGGCAGTGTTCCCGAGACCAGGAACATGCCCGGATGCTCAGGAAGTTGGGGGAAACCATCGTGAGGAGCCGGTGTGCCACCCGCTGACATGCCAGAGATCTGGTGCCGCCCTGTTGGTTGATGTGGTACATGGCTGAGGTATTATCCGACCGGACGAGAACATGCCAATCTTTTAGAACAGGTAGAAAATGCCTGAGCGCTAGGAATACCGCCTGAAGTTCCAACACATTTATGTGCTGTTGCTTCTGCTGGGTACTCCACAGACAGTCCTGGACTGCCATACTGCACCCAAACCGACAAGAGAGGCGTCCGTCTCGACAATCTCCCGGTGGGAGGCTACCCTACACAAGGGTACACCTGACATTAAAGCCCCGTTTCCACAGTGCCCCTTGGTACCGGTGCGGGTCCGGTGGTAACCGTTTGTTGTGCGTTTCCACTGACTAAGAACCGTGACCAACAGGTCCCATTGGTAACCATTTCTCGCTACACCTCGCTACCCCTCCGCTTGGGATACCAGGCGCAACCTGCCGGATATGAGGGGGAGGAGCTTCAACACTGACGTCTGCTGATTGGTCCGTGACAACCGCTATTCTACCGGCAAGCCCGCCATTTCAAAGCAGTTCTCCGGCAACAGTCAGAAAACAAGTGAAAAAATGGATCCATGGTCTACTGAAGAAGTGCATATTCTCCTCTCCATAATCGGAGAGGAAAACATTCAGAGAGAGCTAGACAGGGCGGTGAGAAATGAAAAAACCTTCAGGGTGGTGTCGGAGAGGATGGTTAGTCACAGCTTCAGTAGAAGCCCAGCACAGTGCCGGGCAAAATTTAAAAAACTGCAGAGTGACTAACGCAAGGTAAAAGACCACAACAGCCGCAGCGGGGTCCAGAGAAGGCACTGGCGATGGTTGGATGCCATGGACCTCATTTATGGCCACAGACCGGCCAGTCAGGGCAGAGAAGCCGGTGTGGACAGCGCCACGGCCCTGCTGGAGTCTCTGGTGGAGGGAGATGTTTTTAAACTCTGAACTGTGTTTACAACCACCACTGTTGCCATGTAATTATCCACAACTGAAATCCATCTGTGCTTTTTGTATCCACGCGAGGCGCGAGCCAGTTAGCTTTAGCACACGGCTTAGCTAGTTAGCTTTAGCCCTTGTTATCGGCGCAGTCTGAACGTGTGGTTTGTTTACATTTCTGTAGGAGGAAGTGAGTGGATGGGTGAGGATTTCACCTCCCCTGGACCCAGTAGTGTGGAGGGGCGGTGCAGCACACCGTCACTCGCAACTCCATCACCATCGCCGTCATCAGCATCGCCACCAGCGTCACCACCTCGTCCAGGGGTTGGAAATGTGTCTTTCCAGCAGCGCCCGGGTAAGGAGTAGCTTTTACATGTTGTTATTGGAGTACTGGTATTCTGTTAACTAAAAGTGTATACATGCACCATTACATTGAATACTGTGATAACTACCTAACAATGTACAGTACAAATGATGCAGAGTACTGATATATTTTCTGCTGTTTTTGCAGCTGGATGTTTCTATTATTATTTTCATGCTTAACATCACTCAACAACAGATTATGATAAAACAATTGAAGTGCAGAGCAGTGAGGGGATAGGCTCCACCCTGCCAGAGTCCTCCCACACATCCTTGTGACGTTTCAAGCTGCATATTCACCTAATTTCCTTGTTTACTTTTAACTCTGTTTTGGATTTGTTTTTTGTGCATTTACACTTCTGTGAAGTGTCCTTGAGTACTGTGAAAGGCGCTGCCAAATTAAATGTATTATTATATTGTTACTGTCCAATGCTTAACTTAAGTTCTTTCGCCGTTTGCTGTTTAGGCAGGAGGAGGCGGGAGCAGCAACACCACCACCTGACGGAGCTCCTGAGAGAGATGCAGGCCTCAGATGAACGGGAGGCACACCTCAACCTGGAGCTTCAGCGCCAGCAAATGGAGCAGTGGGAGCATGCACGCCAGGAGGAGCTGCGTGTCCGCCAGGGGGAGCTCCGGGTCCGCCAGAAGGAGAGGCAGGAGGAACGGCGCCAGCTGGCTCAGCAGAGCCAGCTATTTAATGAGACTTTCCTGCAGGGGGTTGCTTTGCTGGCACAGGCCCTGAGAGCCCAGCGTGGCACAGGGCCAAATGAATAGCTGGTTCAAATAAGTAAATAATAATATGTTCAAATAAATACATTTTTCACACCCCATATGTGCATCTACTTGTTGGTCAACACTGTTGGACACACACTCTGACTGTGGTGTGAATTGAGCCGTATTTTGTGAGGAAAAAGTTTTGGAATGAAAACTTGATTCAGATTATTTTTTCTGTCAGATGCTTTCAGAAAAACTTGGATTGGGTTGTTAGCAGTGAGCTTTCTGATTTGTTTGGCTTGTAGATGGACAACAAGGGTGCAAAGATCAGTGTTGCAGATGTAATGCAGCCTGAAACAAGTAGAACAAGAAAAAAAAAATCAATAGTAACTCAGGTAACAGAAACAGGTTTTTTAAACAACACAACACCAAACAGGTTCTTCAAATATATACAGCTCTATTGACAAACACTTCATGCATTTAGGAATTGCAGGACTCCCTCTCTCACATCCCTGCCTTCCTCATCTGCACCCTGTCCCAGTGCCACCACAGGTTCAGCTTCATCGCTTGCCTCCACAGTGTGGCTCCATCCGTTGCTGTACTCCTCTCCATGAGTCTCATAAACATTGTGCAGAGCACGACACGCCAGCACCATGGATTTTACCAAGCTGATGTCACTGTCGTCCGCTTCAACAGGCAGCGCCACCTGCCTTTCAGCCTTCCAAAGGCGTTTTCCACCACCACCCGAGCTCTGGAAATCTTCCTGTGGTACACCTGCTGCCCTGCTGTCAGCCGCCCAGTGTCCGGGAAGGGTTTCATGGGCCAGCTCTGCAATGGGTAGGCGGAGTCACCCAGGATGTAGAAGCCTGCATCCACCCCGGAAATTTGATGTGCTCAGGAACCAGGAACTGACAAGCAGCGTCACAAAAGTCCTGCACACACTGACACACGGTGGTCTGCTGACACCAAATAGATGGCCAATGCTGCGATAGTCAGCATTCGTTGCAAGTTTCCACACAGCTATGGCAACTCTTTTGGTAAGAGGGACAAACACACGGAAGCTTGTGTCCCGCCTCTCCATCGCCGGACACACTCTCCCACACAGGTAGCGAAAGGTCTCTTCAGACATCCGGAAGTTCTGGACCCACTGTGTGCTTGTGAAGCCAGGCACTATCTTCTCCCAGCAGTCGTTGCTTCGAGTGACAGCCCAGCTTGTAGGCCTGCGGCGGTGTTGTTGCAGCGCTGCCTGGATGACCTGGGAGACATAACAACACATTTATACACATTTAAACAGATTGATTTAAACATCAATCTATTTCTATTTTATTATATTGTATTTTTAACTGTTTTTCTAGTTTCTGCTATGTGTGCTTCTTTCTTTTTTACTATCCTGTTGTACCACTGCAAATTTCTCCACATGTGAGATAAATAAAGGATATCTTATCTTATCTTAATTAAAAGCCAGTGATATAAGAAAATTGGAAACACTTTTAAATTAATAAAAAAGCCTGGTATGAGGCTTCCCCTTTTCGGTAACACCTAATCTGAAGAATTATGAATTACAGGTGAACTTTATCTCACAATATCTGTACAATAAACTTAAGTACAAATGGCTTCTGCAGCGGTAAAACAACTACTAGTAGTAACTATTGAAAAAACAACATTTTTATGAAGGTGACATTTTAATGGCTGATTAATCATGAGGTGCATTTTAGACATGTAATGGAGTAAAAACTACTTATAATCGCGGCCAAACGTCATGGGGTGAAAGTAAAAGTATGCTCTATATTTTCACTGAAGTAAAGTACATTTACCCGGTTGCGTCGCCTCTTTCTTCTCTCCCGCAGTCGTCTCTCCCCTTCCCATCTCTCCTCCTCCTCCCGTCTCTCCTCCTCGCGTCTCTCCTCCTCCCGTCTCTCCTGCTCAGGGCTGTCCTCCTCGGCGCTCTCCTCGTCTAAAGCCTGGAACCTTCTCTGCAAAACAGCCTGTCTCTTCTTTGCAAGGAAGCAAAAGGCCAGAAGAAAGAACACGACAATCTCATAGTCCTCCATGTTTGTTCCTCGAGTTCTCCCGCGTTGACCGCTGCGTAATGGCGTCACATCCTGCGTGATTACGCTGCCGTTCATAACCCCGCCTACATTTCAAACCGTTCCCCGTGTAATGGAAACGCGGCACTGGTACGGGTCTGGTTACGGATAGTCAACCCCCACCTGACCGGCACCGGTACCAAGGGGCACTGTGGAAACGGGGCTTAAGTAAGCTCTCTCCCTCCAGGGTCGGAGGGTAAGGAGGCACTGGGCAGACACCCTGACCACCTTGTGCCGGTGAGTGCTGGGGTCCCATTGCAGGCTGGTCACCCATACCTAAAGGGGGCGCAAGGTAAGAAGCCCGAGTGGTACAGCCATGGATGCCGAGGCCAGCCACCCCATGGGCAGAAGGATTAGGCCGTACTGCATGAGGTTGCCGCGCTAGAAATGCCGTAGAAGGCCCAAGATGGTGAAGAGCTGCTCTCGGCAGAACCCTAAACTGATAAACCTCGTCCATGAACATCAAATGAAGGAACTGTCTGTGATGAGGGGCAATGGGAACGTGAAAGTATGCGTCTTTCTGATCCACTGTCACCAACCTCACCTTAGTTTATTTAAGAGAAGACTAAAAACCTTCCTCTTTGATAGAGCTTCTCATTAGGAATAAAATAGGAGCACTAAGTTGAGCAGCTCTGGGCCTAGACTGCTGAGGGGATTTTCTCTCTCCCGTTAAAGGGAGGAACTCTACATTTGGAGCTTCTGTTTCTTGTCTTTCTTTCTTTCTCTCTGTGTAACAACATTACTGGAGCCACCAGATACTGCCGCCGTCTGTTTTTCTCCCTGACAGGAGGGGAGCAGGATCCAGGGGATCAGACCCAAGACTCCCAGAGTGGAGTTACCACGGTCCTACTACCCGACCCCACCACAGCACCGGGACCCCACCGCAACGGCACGGCCCTTAAACTCCAGACTGAGATTGGTTCATCATCAGACCAACGCTCATCATAGACTTTTCTTAGTATTTGTACTTCTCTGGCCTGTCGGCCACTCTCTCTCTCCCTCTTCTATTCCTCTCTCTCCCTGTCCTATCCCATGTACTTCTCCCCCCCAACCGGTCAAGGCGGATGGCCGCCCTTCCAGAGTCTAGGGTCCGCCCCACGGTTTCTTCCTGAAGAGGGAGTTCTTATGAACTTCTCTCCATGCGAGGGAGTTTTTGATGGCCACTGATGCTTGTTCCATGTGCTGCTCTGGAAGGTTTAGTTGGGTTCTGTTGTACTCTATCATTGTAAGAGGCTCTGAGATGTTTGTTGATGTGATTTAGCACTTTACAAATAAAATTGAATTGAATTGAATTGAACCAGTCTCCTGCTGAGACAGTTTGAAGAACGTCTGCCACACGCAGCACATGGAAGGGGAGAACGTTGAGTAACCTGTTCAGCCCCCTCAGATCCAGGACTGGGAAAAATCCACCCCCTTTCATTTGCACCAGAAAGTAAGTGGAGTAAAACCCGCTGAGGTAAGCCTCCGGTTTTACTCGCTCAATGGCACCCCTTCCGAGAAGGGTGGCCACCTTGTGACTTAGCACGAGGGATTTCACGAGATCTCTGACCACAGTGCGTTTGATCCCGCTGAAGGTAGGGGGCTGGCGTCGGAACTGTAACGTGTAACCCTTGGATAGCGTGGACACCACCCAAGGGTCTGTGGTCTGCTCTTCCCAGCTGTTGAGTTGCTCCTGGGAAAAGCGTCCGACGACCGGCCCCTGAGGTTCAGGTTCCGACTTGGTCCAGAACCCCTAGGCCCCTGGGAATATGGACGCACTACTGCATGGTGTTGCCGAATACCCGGCACCGTGACCTGCGGGCACCTGGACTGCCAGGATGGGCAAGCGAACAGCCGTGGGTGACCTGCCCGTGCTGCTGCCATATGCCCCTGCCTAGGAGGGGCAGTGGGTGCCTGGTGCAGACTGCAGAACTGCTGCCTTGCTTGGCCAACCTGCAGGCTATGCTCCAAGGCAATATCTAGCCTGGTACAACCGGAGGAGGAGAACGTAGTGTTCTGCGGCATGACTCGATAGAGGGGACTGTGCCAGCCAGACCTGGCGATAAGTTAAAGTTATCGTTGACATCAACCTGCCCAACTATCTGGTCATAAATCTGAATGTCTGCAGGGAAGCATCACTGAGGGACTGGGCCGAAGGCACCGCCCCGGAGTCCTGCGGAGTCCTCCCCCGAGGACGTGACAGAGCCAGTACCAGCTGTGACAGCGAATTACCCAGACGTCCCATACGGGCAGCAATGTTATAACTGCGGGTCAACAAATCGCCTGTCAATCTGCATTGAGGCCGGGGGCAGCGTGCATCTGGTCTCATGGCCTCATCCGGCGAAACTATCAGTGCTGCAATGGCAGGCTCAACTGGAGCTAGCTGTTCCAACCCATAGCTGCCAGCATCGTGCATGGCTGCCAGAGCTCTGCCATCACTTTGTGTGATGGGAGAGAACCCTCAAGTCCGGCCAGCATCTGCGGAGCTCCGCAATGTGGGGGTCAGAGGGAGGCACCACAAAGGTCGGGGGGGTGGGGGTCTGCCTGAAGAAAGCATTCACCGTTCGAGTAGGGACAGGGGCCTCATCCACCCCCAGGCGCACCCAGGCTGTGCGCATTGCGGGCTGCACAGTGCCATGGCTAGACACTGATCCTATGGAGGAGGTCCTACTAGAACCCTCTGTAAGGGCATGAGAAGCCTGTGAGGCAACCTCATCCTGCCCATCCTCGCCAGTATCACCAAATAGGGTACTGGATGCTGCTGTGGATAGCGCATCCTCTTCCTGGAGGTGGGATGGCCCCGAGATGGGGTTAACCATGAAGTCTGGCGCCCTGGGTTCTGTGTGCAGGCCAAACAAGATGGCCTTAATCTGCGCAAGCTTGGTGGTGAGAGCATCCACCTTGTTAGCCAGAGCGTCGGCCTTCCTCCCCGGAGGATCGCCTGACACCGTGGCGGCGTGCTTGCCAGCAGCTCGACCTGAAGATGGCAGGTCCATCGTGCCCTCTGCTTCAGCCAACCTGGAGAGTCGCAGAGCATAAGGCATAAAACTGCAGTTCATGTACGGATTATCGGAAGCCCCCTCTTTTAGGTGGTCAATGCCAAGACAAGCAGGACACCGATCATGACCATCATCTGCCTGAAGGGGGGCCATGCAAGAGACACACATATGGCAGTCCATCCCAATTATTAGTCGTAATAATATTAAGAACTATTAATAAGATTACTTATAGATATATCAGTAATTATTAACTTAATCATATTAATAAGTAGTTATATTAATAACTATTATTAATTTACCCGCTGACAAGGAGGTGTGAGTGAGAAACCGCACACACCGTCCCTTTAAATTATTATTTTTTTTTTACTTCAGTGGCTTCGACGTAGAAGCTTGACTCAGGCTTGCGAGTACACCGGCCAAGAGTAATCGCTATATGCCCAGTGAATCTGACTGGAGCAACCCTGACAGAACCACAGTGCACACACTGCTGCTAGCGAGGGAGAGAGATAGAGAGAGAGAGCCCAGCACTGCGGCGAACGCAGCCGTTCTCTCACTATTTTTTGTTTATTTATTTATTAAAGCTGCATACAAGCTGCGACAGCGAGCCGGGAGACCGCGTCGGCCCCACACACCAGCGAAATCCACCGGTCAGGTAACCACTCAGCAACACAGCAGAGTAACCTTAGCTGTTTAATACACAGAGGAGAGACAGCGGCATAGCCGCGGAGCTAACGAGGCTAAGTTAGCACACAATCACAAGGCGATCCCGCCGATGATAATACGTGCGCAGCACTCACCACCTCCGGCAGCCCCCGGTAACTGGTAACCGTAGTCAAGCGGCGCTCTCACCTGCCATACCTGGACTGTGGTATCCCTGCCACACTTGAAAAAGGGAAAACAGCGAGTCGCAGCTTCCAGCGGATGAGAATACTTGCGGCGCCAACCTTAAGGTTATGAAGCTACAAGTGATGAGCTGTGAATAGCAAACACCGACCTGCTGTCGTAACCGCAATCGCGAGAAGATAGAAAGAGAAGATAGAAAGGAACAGATCATCTGATGACGCCGGTAGATACAGACTCTCCGGGTCATCCAGGGGTCACGGGTGACTTTGATATAATTTACTCGACCTGCGCATGCGCAAGATGGAACATCCAGTGCTAAAAGTACCGTCTCTAGCGGTCTGGAAGGATGAAATAGAACCTCCGTTTGCTCCTCACCCTCCGTCCTCACTGAGTGAAGCCTACAGAAGCCCGTAGGCTGAGCCTCACCACTACTACAGCTCTAGAAACCTGCTGGGCCCAAACACTGCTTACTGTAAGCTCTGCTCTCTAAAAGTACAATGTTCTCTGAAAGTTCTAGTTTTTTCTTCTTCTTTTTCTTTTAGCCATAGACATCAATGTTTGATTCTTCTGTCCAGACGGTCATTTGTCCGTCCCTTGAGTCGGCCTTCCCGTGTCCTATTGGACTTCACCATAAGGGGGAGCTGTGCCCAGCCAGATTGGAACCCACGGTCCGAGAGGCTGCCAGTGGGGAATCCAAGATGGCTGACAATATGTCTGCTTCCTTGTGATCGCCGCCACATTGTTCCGTCATTTTGTTCCGAATCACCACTACAGCGCCACTGTCGGTGGGAGGCAAGAGTACATGATCTGCAGTGTGACCGTACTTCTCCAGAATTGAAACCCCGCTAGTGCGATATCAAATAACGGCAGCGTATGGGCGCCGTCATACTTGTTTGTGGTTGTCGACATACTTGTATGTGGTCGCCACCAAAAGGCAAAATGACGTCAGTGGCTAAAGTTACGTCATGGCTACATGGTTCATGTTCAGTTCTGGGAAGTACAAGTACACTGGAAGGTACATCCAGGTAGATTTTATCTGAATAAAGCTCAGAGAGTATTTATAAGGTCCAGAGCCAAGTGGATTGAGGAAGGAGAAAAAAACCATCATATTCCACATTCAATTTATAAAACCGCCTAGAAAGAAAAGATTCACTCTCATGGTGAATGGGGAAGAATGAATGGTGACTGAGCTCCTCACCCTATCTCTAAGGGGGCGCCCAGCCACCCTACGGAGGAAACTCATTTCAGCCGCTTGTATCCAGGATCTCCTTCTTTCAGTCATGACCCAAAGCTCATGACCATTGGTGAGGGGAGGAACGAAGATCAACTGGCTCATGACCATAGGTGAGGGGAGGAAGGAAGATGGAGCAGTAAAGCCAGAGCCTCGCCTTTTGGCTTCGCTCCTTCTTCACCACGACAGAATGATACAGCGACCGCATAACTGCAGACGCTGCACCGATCCGCCTGTCGATCTCACGCTCCATCTTCCCTCCACTCCTGAACAAGACCCCGAGATACTTGAACTCCTCCACTTGGGACAAGGGCTCTCCACCGACCTGAAGGAGGCAAGCCACCTTTTTCCGGTGGAGAACCATGGCCTCGGATTTAGAGGTGAGGATCCTCATCCCAGTTGCGTCACACTTGGCTGCGAACCGCGCCAGTGCACGCTGAAGGTCCAGGTTTGATGAAGCCACCAGGACCACATCGTCTGCAAAAAGCAGAGACGAGATCCCTTGGTCCCAAAACCAGACCCCCTCCGGTCCCTGGCTGTGCCTAGAAATTCTGTCCATAAAAGTTATGAACAGAACCGGTGACAAAGGACAGCCCTGCCGGAGGCCAACTTGCACTGGGAACAGGTCCGACTTACTGCCGGCAATGCGAACCAAACTCCTGCTCCGGGCGTCCAGGGAACGGACAGCCCTTAGCAAAGGGTCCTGGACTCCATACTCCCGGAGCACCCCCCACAGGACGTCCCGAGGGACACGGTCGAACGCCTTCTCCAGGTCCACAAAACACATGAGGACTGATTGGGGAACTCCCATGAACCCTCGAGCACCCGGTGGAGAGTATAGAGCTGGTCCAGTGTTCTGCGACCTGGACGAAAACCGCATTGTTCCTCTTGGAACCGAGGTTCTCTTCTTATTCTAAACAAAATTCTGAATTACTTTAAATCATTTATTACTGTAAATTATGAAGCCTTTAGAAATGTTTGTGAGGAGGATTTAAAATTGAAGTATCATCAGCATCAGTATCAGTACAAACATTTCTGAAAAGAAATTAAAACATTGCTATTTGAGGTAATCATGTATGACTGGAAAGGAATTATTGACAACGAAACAAGGTAGAATTATTTCAGACATCCTGAAATAATGGTTTATGCTTTTATTCTATTTGTCATGTTTCCTTACCTTCAGGACAAAATAAGAAAAGTGTCTCATCTAACTCCACTCTGCTCTATTCCAAATTCTGCTTTACATTTACATTTCACTTCACTGCACCTGTGTCATTTTATATCCCAAATTGTTGGTGAGCCAAGTAACATAAGTTTATTCTGTTTTATACTTCCTGCGTACATGATTGATAAAGTTGTCTAACTCTGCTGCAGCTGTAACCACAGTGAAGCTCAGGGTCAGAGATCAGCTGTAACCACAGTGAAGCTCAGGGTCAGAGGTCAGCTGTAACCACAGTGAAGCTCAGGGTCAGAGGTCAGAGGTCAGCTGTAACCTCAGTGAAGCTCAGGGTCAGAGGTCAGCTGTAACCACAGTGAAGCTCAGGGTCAGAGGTCAGAGGTCAGCTACTAAACTGATCTGCCTCCTTCATTCATCCAGTGACAATGTGTGGCTGCATGAAGCAAAACAAAGAACCAGAATGGAGAATAACTGTAGTTTCTTCAGCAGGAAAGGAGGAAATGTCCATGACAAACCTTCAACAAATACTTATGACAACTTTAAAAGAATAAAACCATCATAAATCATGTCATAGTTCTTTATTATATATACAATCACAGGGTACTTTAATAGAGAAAACCCAACTAATCCACATGAGCAAGCGTGAGCGACGGTGGAAAGGAAGAACTCCCTCTAACAGGAAGAGACCTGTAGAAAGCAGACTCAGAGGTGGAGGCTTCCTGCTGGCCGGGTGAGAGGACAGAGGACAGAGGACAGAGGACAGAGGAGAGAGGAGAGAGGAGAGAGGAGAGGACAGACAGATAGATAAGAGAGAGATCTACTCTGTGAAGACTGATCAGGACAGGAGGCTTCAATCCACCTTCAGCTCCACTGTCATGTCCAGTTGGTTCCCCTGTGAGAGCATGTTAGAACTTTCTCCCTCTGGCTATGATGACCTCTGCCTCAGGCCTTGTAGGACCTTCGGCCATCAGGATGTTGATGAGGATCTGAAAGACCTTGACAAGGTGCAGGTAGAGAGGTTTACAAAGACACACAGTATTGAGCACTCTACTTCTATGATGTCCTCCATTCCATTGATCATCTTACTTCTGGGAGCAAAACATCAAAACGTAACGGACGAGTCTCTGGTCCTCCTTCTGGATTCCTGTGACTTCCTCCATCTCCTTCAGCATCTCCAACATCTGCTGCAATACAGAGGAAGACAAGTAAACAAATCCAGCTTATGTTAGGTAAAAACTGAAAGGAAACATCCTCAGTTTGAGCTGCTGCTTCAGGGAAAGTGATGCTGGCGACATCTTCCAGAAGTTTATTCTGTCTGAACAGACCCTCGACTCCATGAGATCATCATGTAAGCTCTGAAGACAAAGAGCAAAGATATATTAGCACTCGGGAATAGAACCACTAACAGCACAGTTTGTTTCACTCACCTTGATCTGCTCTCTGGAGAATACAGTCAGGATCTCCCCCCTTCTACACCTCAATCATCCTGCAGATTAAAATCTGTTGTTAATCCAATAAAAGATGCAGCAGCAGCAAAGTTACTTTGATTAAAGTCAAACTCTCTGGGAATTATTGTTCCTGTCATTTAACAAGATTAATCAGCCAACTGGAGACAAGATGTAGGATCAGTTGATGTTTTACTTTGACAATGTGATCATCAAACAATGGTTGATGGTTCAAACCCCTTTAGGAATGTAGTGATGTCATTTAAAGACACAGCGTCCAACACAAAGAGTCCAGAATAAATATCTCAGCCAAGTGCTTCAGTCCTTTCTGCCATACGACACACATCTATTGAATAATTGATAACTATTGTTGTAGTACCTTGTGCTCTCACTCATGGTGTTACAGCCACAGCTGGATGACTCATCCAGATGTTGGTGGGATTTAAACAAACAACCAACATGCAGCCAGACTTTATAAAGTTTACACTGCTTCCATTCCAGTATTTCTGTGTCTGGATAAAAAAATCCTGCAGAACAAGAGATGGATTCACTTTATATTTGTTTGTTTATTTCATTTCAAATAAAATAAATAAAGATATGGACAAAAAAACTACTTAATATGAATGGATGAAAAGGAGAGAAGAACAATCTTATAGGTACACCACACACACACACACACACACACACACACACACACACACACACACACACACACACACACACACACACACACACACACACACACACACACTCATTATGAACCAATGGCTGGAGACAAAGCAAAACTCTCCCATCATTTCACCTGGCAGAGGCTGAAGAAGCAGGTGGACCAGGTGAGATCTTCATATCAGAGGTTATGTAGGAGGAGGAGTGATGGTTCAGGTGTGACAGGTTGTTGGTTCAAACTCAAAGCCATCAAGGCTGAGCAGAGTCTGGCTCCATGCTGGAGGCCTGAGTGACGAGGCTGAAGAGTCCGAAGGAAGGAGAAGAGAGGGTCAAGCTTAGTGGGAGGAAGGAGCTGGTGTCACTAACCAGGTGTTCCTGTTACCTGTTGACAGCTAGTTTCACTGACCAGGTTTTCCTGTTACCTGTTGACAACTAGTGTCACTGACCAGGTGTTCCTGTTACCTGCTGACAACTAGTGTCACTGACCAGGTGTTCCTGTTACCTGTTGACAACTAGTGTCACTGACCAGGTGTTCCTGTTACCTGTTGACAACTAGTGTCACTGACCAGGTGTTCATGTTACCTGTTGACAACTAGTTTCACTGACCAGGTGTGGGTGGACGTGTCTACCACTACTACCCATCCTGCTCTCTGCTCAGCCATGTGGGACCAGATGTCTCTGGAAGATGTTCTGGAATTTTCTGTTTGCTCTGATGATCCAATAGAAACCGTCTCTGAAAAAACCAAGTCAATCATCATCGTTTATATTTGTTATAACTTTCTGTTACTTTACTCTTGATTTCACTGCCGTGTTTATCTTATTTAACTTTTTATACTTCTCTTGACGTATTATATTCTTAGCCTGTAAATATGTACCTCAATCATTTCTTGTATATTGTATATTTTTAGTGTGTTAAATTGTTCTTTAAATGTGGGTGTCAAGAGAAATGCCATTTCAGTTCTCCATGTGACACAGACGGACATAAACATTGAACTTTACTGACAAACATCTAAATGATTCATTGCATCATGTTATACATTTGATTTTAATTCTCTCATAACCATTAATAGTTTTCTCATGTGAATGCACTGATAAAAATGGTTTCATCTCAAATAGATGCTTCCTATTTAGATGTCTTATTATATTAAGTTAATTAGTAGTCACATTTTAGTGACCGAGGATGAATAGTAGTGTATTTTTACACATAAAGCAGATATTTCCTTTAATAAAGTAGCTTAACATTGGTTAAAAGTCACGGCGGGGAGAGAAAAAACAAGTTGCGGAGTCCTTCATAGAAAAGAGGCTCGAAGTGTAAAACAATCAGGCACATATGTGAAGGTGACGGAGGAAACAGGGACGGAGACTCATAACAGAGGAATGAAGACACTGTCCAACACCTGGTTGGACACCACTAAATGGAGAAAGAGTCTGGATTCCTTCAGGGGAAAGACGTCAGAGAAAGAAAAGCCTGGTCCTGATGTCTGATGCAAACCTTCACAGAAAAGACTAAAAACAGGTTTTTTGTTTTATATAAATATGGGAAATAGCTGATAGCTTTAATAGCTATCCATCCATCCATCCATCCATCCATCCATCCATCCATCCATCCATCCATCCATCCATCCATCTTCCCCCTCTTATCCGTTTCCATGGTGGTGGTGTCAGTCTGAGCACCGTCACCCAGATCACACTGCACCATTAAGAACCTTCCTGCAGGTGGAGAGCCCACAGGAAGGTGGAGAGCCCACAGGAAGGTGGAGAGCCCACAGGAAGGTGGCGCCCGGCGTGGGACATGAACCCTCTACCTTGAGACTGAGAGTCTCATGCTCTACCTACTGAGCTGGAGGGGGGCGCTTTAATAGCTATATATATCTATATATATCTATATATATATCTATATATATCTATATAGATATATATATAGATATAGATATATATCTATATATCTATATATCTATATATATATATATATATTGCTCCTAACAAAACCACAAAACTACTGCTACTCTCATTAATACTGATATTACTACTGCTACTCTCAATAATACTGATATAACTACTGCTACTCTCAATAATACTGATATTACTACTGCTACTCTCATTAATACTGATATTTCCACTGCTACTCTCATTAATACTGATATTACTACTGCTACTCTCAATAATACTGATATAACTACTGCTACTCTCATTAATACTGATATTACTACTGCTACTCTCATTAATACTGATATTAGTACTGCTACTCTCAATAATACTGATATAACTACTGCTCCTCTCATTAATACTGATATTACTACTGCTACTCTCAATAATACTGATATAACTACTGCTACTCTCATAATACTGATATTACTACTGCTACTCTCAATAATACTGATATAACTACTGTTACTCTCATAATACTGATATAACTACTGCTACTCTCATTAAAGGGGACATATCATGCTAAATCCACTTTTTTAGCCCTTAAATGCATTTTGTTGTATATTTAGAGTGTTTAGAAGTACAGAAAAGTTCAAAGTAGTCTCTTCAGGTGCTCCGTTGATATCTTTATATTCTGTTTTGGTCATATTTTGCGATCGGTTTCGATTTTTCTATTCTCTATTACGTTTTTTGAACAATGACGTCACAGTATTCTCAGCGGAACTGCCAAATTAGGACATCGACACTTCGAGCAATCCGCCATTTTTGTTTCTCGCTGCGATTTTGTAGTCCAACCGAAGTTACGAGAGGATAAGTCGAAATGTTTGGTTGTTGGATGTAGTAACCCACAAGCTTCGTTACACCGTCTCCCAGCATCAGAACCTTTTCCAAGTGCCTGGTTGAGTTTTATTTTTCACAGAAATGTACCCACATCTGTGGGTAAGGTCATTTTTGTGTGCGCGAATCACTTTAAGGACGACTGCTTCAGCAACCTCCGCCAGTATAAAGAAGGATTTGCCGAAAGACTTGGTCTGATTGAGCGGTCAGTTCCTTCTATCTATGGAGACGACGAACAGAGCACTTCGGTAAGCTGTATATAATGCTAAAAAGTGTGATGATAAGACGTCCCTGTCATTGTTTTGTTAGCATTAGCAGTTGCACCGTCTTCATATGTTAGCGCTGTGTGCTCGTTTTAGATTATAATGTCACTTCTGTGTTAAATAGTCGTTGTAATACAGGCAGTATTGTAGTAGTGGGCATGGATGGAGAAGTTAGTGTAAATATAGTAACACACCATTGCGTTACATCCATATGAAGACGTTGTTCTTCAGGTACATCATCGTCATTTTCATCTCGCTCCGCCGGGTCCGACTCTGGCTCCAACATGTATGGCTGGATGGACACATCTTCCGTTGTTGACATTTTGTAAATAATGTGTGAATATAAAGTTTCTGCGCCGCTAGATAATTGTATCTGTTCTATCAAACTACAAAGATGGCCGAACAGGGTGACGTTGAACTGAGTGTCACCTCTGCAACCTGGAGAGGAGGAGGGGTATGAAGTGTCTCATTTGCATTTGAAGAGACCACCCCAAAACGAGTTGCTCTCAGAAGCACATCAGAAAAGGGGTTGAAAAGGGGCCTGTGGAGCTCTAATAATGAGGAATTCAGACCCAAGCATTGCAGTTCCGCTTTATATAGACCACAACTGTATGATTTATATGTAAAAAGGAAGGATTTAAAAGCATGATATGTCTCCTTTAATACTATATTACTACTGCTACTCTCATTAATACTGATATTACTACTGCTACTCTCAATAATACTGATATAACTACTGCTACTCTCATAATACTGATATAACTATAACTACTGCTACTCTCATTAATACTGATATAAATACTGCTACTCTCAATAATACTGATATAACTACTGCTACTCTCATAATACTGATATAACTATAACTACTGCTACTCTCATTAATACTGATATAAATACTGCTACTCTCAATAATACTGATATAACTACTGCTACTCTCAATAATACTGATATAACGACTGCTACTCTCATTAATACTGCTATTACTACTGCTACTCTCAATGATACTGATATAACTACTGCTACTCTCATAATACTGATATAACTACTGCTACTCTCATTAATACTGATATTACTACTGCTACTCTCAATAATACTGATATAACTACTGCTACTCTCATTAATACTGATATTACTACAGCTACTCTCAATAATACTGATAAAACTACTGCTACTCTCATAATACTGATATAACTACTGCTACTCTCATAATACTGATATTACTACTGCTACTCTCAATAATACTGATATAACTACTGCTACTCTCAATAATACTGATATAACTACTGCTCCTTATTAGTGCAAGCTGAGCATTTCTATATAGACAAAAAGGGAAATCGTTACCTGATCAGAAGACGATCCTTGACGGTGTTGAGAGACAAAAGACACGTTAAAGAAACGATAAATGTGAGTTGAACTGCGTTGAGGAATAAATGTCCCGTTTTGCGTGTTTTCTGGCGAATGGCTTCTGCCGTGCGACATTTCCAGTAAGTGACTGGTGTCAAGCCAGCCGCCACTCTTTTTAGTGGCGCGCCTATACACTATGCATTACCGTAAGAGCATTCTCAAGCAGATTTCAAAATAAATGTGATGTTTCAATGAACAAGACCTCACCTTCATTCAGATAGTTAATAAAACACAAATTAATACTATGGCTAATAATAGGCAACACGACAGCCAATAAATGAATGCATTAATACTTGGATAACTATCATGACTCAAGTAATTATAAAACTTACTGCCTGAAAAAGCAACACAAAAAATAAAAATAAATAGAAAACAAATTTTCTGTCAGTAGTGTATTAATATTACTATAATACAATAACCGTGTGCCCATTCTGATGACGTCTTTCAAATTAAAAGCCAACGAAACAGAATCTTTGAAACAAATGTGATCCCTCTGTTGCCATAAACCAGTTTAGTTTAAGATTGACTGATCTATTCAGTATGTGTCATATCAAAATAAGAGCCAACTGAAATAACGCATCTGGGCTCTCATTGATAAAAATTTAAACTGATATTAAGAGGAAAATCCCTGTTATTGTTCAATTGTTCTATATCAGACTGATAGTAAGACACCTCTAGATGCCACTTAAAAAGTATCAGCCCAATCTGATGTGGCATTACAAAATAAGAGCCCACGGAAATAGCACATTTGGGCTCCATTCACGCTAACTTCAGACTGATATTGAAATAAATTTCCCTATTATCATTGAACCATTCCAACTCAGACTGATAGTAGGTCATCTGTAGATGTCCCTCACCAAGTATCAGCCCAATCTGATGTAGCAGATCAAAATAAGAGCCCACTGAAATAGAACATCTGGGCTCCATTGACCCTAAATTTGAAGTAAATTTGAACCAACTCAGACTGATAGGAGGCCGCCCCTACATGTCACTCATGAAGTCCCAGTTCAATCTGATGTGTCATTTTAACATAAAAGCCAGTTGAAAGTTTTAATATGACCAAACACTCATCGTAATATCTCTTGATTTAATGTTGGATTTACTTATTTACTACTACTGTTGGGGCCGTAGATTCAGTGAGCTGTTTCTCCAGCTTGCTCCCCCGAAGGAAAACACCACAACAATGGATAGGCCATAAAACAGCAGGGGAGCGAGCCAGACCCCGGAAGTGGCCAATGAGAACGCTTGAATCACCACAGGGGTCCAGGCCCAAGTTGGTGACAGTCACGTTCTATCAAAGCTCTCAGCCATTCTCAACTAGCCATGGAGGGAGAGACATCTTTTTCCCTCATCAGAATGGTAAAGAGAGCACCAAGCAGGAACAAAGAGACAGAACCAACGCCAGCCCGCTGGACGAGCAGGACCCAGTTTGGACTACATCTTCTGTTTTCCGCTATTTTTCCTGTTTTTGGGAGATTCTGGAGACCAGAGCCAGTGTCGTCTCCTCCCAAGATCATCCTCTCAGTTGCACTCCTGCAGCTGGAGCCAGGCCTCTGAATTTCAGGACGCTGAAATTAAGACCCGGTAACATCCAGTTACCACCGCCTCCCAGAACCAACAGCACCACGGACGGTGCTGTCCAGAACCGGAGGGTGAGCGCTTTTGTCTGGGCAGAGAATAGTTAGAATGATGTTCTGTTGAAAATGCAATATGTTTCCCTGTGCCGCTCAGAAGGCCGCAGTATCTCATATGTTTGTGTAGGCACGTTCACGCGCACCAACCAAGTCCAGAACTCTGGTTTTCCACCTCAGAACCAGAGGTCCAAGTGAGCTCCAGGCCCACTGGGAGCTCTGTGTGGAGGAACCAGGGTTCAGAACCGAGCCTCACAGAACTCTCTGTTTTTCTCTTGTCTTCATCCTCTCTCATCTCTCCCCCTCCTTCACTAATCAAGATAAGCTCACACACACTACTGCATGTCAGCTGCTGCAGAGCAGATCTGTTTTGATCACAGGAGTTCTAACTGCAGGACCCGACCTCCCCTTAGGACTCTGGTGATCAGAACCGGGCCAACGGAACCGCCCGTTCGTTACGCCCTCGGTAGACTAACTCGCTCCGAGACCGCCCTCGCGCACGCGCGCTCGACGGACGTCTTGTTTATCTGGCCGCTAAGCAACCGCCGCGTCCCCAGAAAGAGCGAGTCATCACACCCCCTCGTCACGCACGCACACACACACACACACACACACACACACACACACACACACACACACACACACACACACACACACACACACACACACACACACACACACACACACACACTTTGTACATAGTATTTGCTGTTTAATAGATTAGATCTCTGTGTTTGATGTCGTTTGCTATTTGAATGTGTTGATTTATGAGATGATTTCCGAATTATTTATGAATTAATACATTTTTATTAATAAACGCCTGTTAGCTGAATTGTACGCTTCTTGGTGATTATTGTGTATTTATTGTTAAATTTATTATTATTATTGTCTAAACTTAAATAGACTTTTTACAAACGAGACTGATATTTTGGTATTAGCTATTTCCAGTTTATCTGGTGGTGCCCCGATTTATTATTAATACATAAATAAGAAATTTATGCAAATTAATAAAAAACAATTTATTAAAAATTATTTTTGATAATTTTTCATTTTTTTGCTTTAAAGTAATTATTCAATTACTTTAGGAGTTGTTAATGAGTAAATGACCGTTTACTTCCATTAATAATTTCAATTTTCCATAAATTACTTCCAGTGATTTATTACTTTTAGTAATCTATTACTTACAGTAATTATATGCTAATAACCAACCATAAACCCCAACACTACTATGGGCCAAAATGGCTACTAGTAACACCAGTGAGACTGTTTTTCTTTTTATCTTACTAGTACTACTAGTAGAGGGCAACATGTCTACTAGTACTACTAGTGAGTCATGTTTTGCTTTACTAGTACTACTAGTAAGGGCTGAAATGTGTCCTAGTAGCACTAGTGAGTTCCTGAATATATACTAGTTGTACTAGGACTCTTACGTCTTACTAGTAGTACCCGTGACCTAAAAATGCTCATTAGTGTTACACTGTTGTTGTTTTGTGCTAGTGTAACTACTAGAAGAATGTTTGTCTTACCACTGAGCCTCTGAACCTTACATTTAAAGGCTTTGGCTGTACTTGTATGTGATTGTGTACTACTAGTGTGCAACTATCGCATTACTAGTAGGCATTTACACACTACTAGTGCACTACAACATGCAACAAGTAGGGCATTTTTGTAACATGTAAGACATTTCTGTACACTGGTAGGACTACTATGGCATACCAGTAGAAGAACGACATCTTCCTAGTGAGGCAAAACTGTGTGCTAGTTGACAATTGTGTGCTACTAGTACTACTAGCTACCCAATAAAATTCTACAAGTTAACACTCAGCACTGCCATAGTATTACTAGTTGCATGCAGACGTCAACTAGTGCACCGTTTTCCCTCACTAACCCATTGAATCTCAGGAATACTTTACACTTTGTTCTGTGTTCTGTTGAGTCTCAGGAATACTTTACACAGGAATACTTTACACTTTGTTCTGTGTACCATTGAGTCTCAGGAATACTTCTTGGAATGTCCTCATGTCTCCCTGTCCCTTCAGGACATTTGCAGCTCCTCAGTTTGATGTTTTCTATTTACTAATCAGATTCTGATGTTTGGTTTTTGTGGGAAACTTTGACATGCAGCTCTATTTGTACTCTTTATGGTGGACAAACTGATCCCAGCATCAGTAATGTGGGTTTTCTCCAGGCCAGAGACCACCACTCCATCACTCTGTAATCTGCTGCTGCTCCTCCACTCTTCTTTCCAGCTCTTCAATCATCTTGTCTTTAATCACAGATTTCATCAATTCAATCCAGGAGGCCCACCTGCTGTTCCAACACCTTGCTAGGTTCCTCTGACCTGCTTTGTTCCTCTGACCTGCTAGGTTCCTCTGACCTGCTAGGTTCCTCTGACCTGCTAGGTTCCTCTGACCTGCTAGGTTCCTCTGACCTGCTTTGTTCCTCTGACCTGCTAGGTTCCTCTGACCTGCTTGGTTCCTCTGACCTGCTTGGTTCCTCTGACCTGCTAGGTTCCTCTGACCTGCTTGGTTCCTCTGACCTGCTTGGTTCCTCTGACCAGCTAGGTTCCTCTGACAGGAACTTGATGGAATGGAATGTCATGAAAAGCACCAAAAACTTCAAAAAAGCAGAAAATTATCCTGCTCCCTAAAAACTTATATTTTCTCTTGGATGTCAACTACTTTTAATGATATTTGATAGAATGTTGGAGCTGACAAGCACAGTGTTTCCATTCAGCACCAAGGACAATGCTATCGAATGTCCCAGTCAGTGTTTCAGCACCAAGGACAATGCTATCAAATGTCCCAGTCAGTCACTGAATGTTGTTTCAGGTTGTCTCTTTGTCGTTTTGTGCCCACCAGGTTGTTACACATGTCTTTCCTTTGACTCTCATTATGATTGCTTTGTTTTTTTGTTGATATTATGATCTGTTTTTGCAGTACATTGTATTTTTTATTTGTCTACCTTGTAATTAATTTGCTTCTCTGTGAACTTATTTTGCTTCTGTTTCACTTCATCACAACGTGTTCATCCAATTTGGTGTCTGGAAATCTCTCACTTTTATGAATGGTCTGCTTCAAATGGGTGTATCAGTGTATTTGATTGTTGCTCTTGGTCTCTCCTTTTTTTTTCTTTAAATCGTCGAACCTTAAACCAGAACAGCAGAAAGCCTCCTCCTCTGAGTCTGACTCTGTAGAGAGTCTCCTTTGAGCCTAGTTTCACAGAATTATTAGATAAGTTGCAAAATATTTTCTGTGATATTTGACAAAGATTTCACCAGTTTTCCTCAACTTGGGAAAAGCTTACAGCACCTGGTATTCCTAAGGAGTCTCCCATCCCAGTACTAACCAGGCCCTACCCTTCTTAGCTTCCGAGATCAGACAAGATCGGGCGGTTTTAAGGTGGTATGGCTGTAAGCAAAGGCCACGAAGACGGCAATGCTTCTTAAGGCCCCTGCATACTCCCTTTTGAACCCATAAGAACAAGAAGAAAATTCGGCAGTGACGTCAGCCAGCAGCAGAAAAAAAAAGCTTTTTCGGCAGGACTGTTCATACTCCGATAAGAAGCTGCCGAACTCGCAGGCCACGCCCCCTCGCCGCAGGCACAAGTCTGTGACGCGGCGTTTAAACTTTTCAACTGCACAGTTTATTTCTCGCCTCCAGTGCTTTCAGAAATATATTTCTCTGAACTTTTTCAGTTATAAAAAAGTTTTTGTCCGAGCGCGATGTTAGTCCAGTTTTAACTACAGGAGCTGACAGCTGTTCGTGATGCGTTCAGGTGCATCACGTCAGCCTACACTCCGACATTTTAACGAGCTGCGGCGCTCGTACAGTAGCGCTGTTACAAGCTAAATATGATTAAACTATTATCGATAGTCATGAGCGAACTAGAACACGCATGCGCAGCACACGGCAGTGCAGAAGTTTCGGCAGTGCGGCTCCCACATAGTTCGGCCAGGGTGGTTGGCACAGCCGAAACAAATTTGTTCGGCCAGAAGGAGCTGGCCGAAGGAAATGACGTCATTTTGTTCGACAGGACCCTGCACTGCCGAACTTTCGTCTTGTTCTTATGGAGTATGAAGAGGCCTTTATACGTCAGTTATTGAAACCACGCCAGTTAGATAGATAGATAGATAGATAGATAGATAGATAGATAGATAGATAGATAGATAGATAGATAGATAGATAGATAAATTATTAGGTTGTTTGCAAAATATTTTCTGTGATATTTGACATAGATTTCACCAGTTTTCCTCAACTCTGAAAAAGCTTACAGCACCTGGTATTCCTAAGCAGTCTCCCATCCCAGTACTAACCAGGCCCTACCCTCCTTAGCTTCCGAGATCAGACGGTTTTAAGGTGGTATGGCTGTAAGCAAAGGCCACAAAGACAGTAATGCTTTTTATACGTCAGTTATTTAAACCACGCCAGATAGATAGAGAGATAGATAGATAGATAGATAGATAGATAGATAGATAGATAGATAGATAGATAGATAGATAGATAGATAGATAGATAGATAGATAGATAAATTATTAGGTAAGTTGCAAAATATTTTCTGTGATATTTGACATAGATTTCACCAGTTTTCCTCAACTCTGAAAAAGCTTACAGCACCTGGTATCCCTAAGCAGTCTCCCATCCCAGTACTAACCAGGCCCTACCCTTCTTAGCATCCGAGATCAGACGAGATCGGGCATTTTTAAGGTGGTATGGCTGTAAGCAAAAGCCACAAAGACGGCAATGCTTCTTATACGTCAGTTAATGAATCCACGCCAGACAGACAGACAGACAGACAGACAGACAGAGAGATAGATAGATAAAACAATGAATACAATTATATTGAAATGACAAAACATTTTGTTTTTATGTCTTTATCTCCACAGGCAGGAAGTTTGACCTGAGAGTCTATGTGCTGGTTACATCAGTAGGAACACAAAATGTGCAAATTGCAGTAGTTAGTATGAACGGCAAATGTTGGTGCCTGCCCATATCAGTGTATCTCTCTCTCTCTCTCTCTCTCTCTCTCTCTCTCTCTCTCTCTCTCTCTCTCTCTCTCTCTCTGTATTTTGGATTTCAGTATGTTCCCTTGAAGGCCTGGCTGTATCGAGACTGATTTGCACGCATCTCAAGCACCCGTTTCTCCCTCAGCAGTATTGAAGACAAATGTATCCCTACTTTGACTTTTGACTCGGTGAAAGTCTCTCAGCTTTCATCTGATCGTTGATACACTCACGTGGCGGCGTAGATCATGATTTAATGGATGAACTATTTTTCTTCACGTGTTGTTTTTTTTTTGTTGTTTTTTTTTTTGCTTTTGGAATACTTCTCTCAAAAAGCTACATTTGACTTTCTGTTGTAGCCATTCCTGATTTAGTTATTTTTTTCCAAATTCGAAAAAACAAAGTATCTGAAATTGTCCTTAGTGCCTTTTTCAGATATGCACCTCACCAATGTGTCTGTTCAAAAAACAGGCCCCGACTATGATCCTGAAAAGGTAAGTTAGGTAAGTTTGAACTGATGAGATCATGTTGTTGTGGGACAGAGTGTAATTTTGGTCAGGAGATGCTTGGGGAACTCATGCAGGCAGGTGGGGGCAGCTAGGGGTCCTTGCGGGTCCATATCGGAGCGTGCCTTGTTGAGCGCAGCATGTTGAAGCGGTGTCTCCTGTCTTTGCAGTGCTATTGTGGCTAATAAAAGAAAAGAAACTTCACTCTGCCGGGCTCATTCATCCGTCCATTTGTGCTACATTTAGGGTTGCCACCTTTCAGAAAAAAAAATAAGGGACGCCCCTGGGCCATGGCCCCCACAGGCCCGTCCCCTGTGGGGTGCGGCACCCATAGAACTGTTGTATCTAATTTGTGTCAGTGTTTTCCGTAAAGGGGTGATGAAGAAATCAATTAGTCAAAGTTAAAGCTTGAAATGCTTTATTATAAGGAACACATTCTAATGTGTTATCACTTAACACATTGAATGAAATCTATTATCTGAAACATGGTATTAGCAGGAGCACCTAAAAGATGTCTGTATGGAGTGTGCAATAATGAACTTTTAAAAATTAATTAAATCAATTTAAAACATAATGCAATTTAAAATGCGTAACTGACATTCTATGAACACTTAGAGAGGAAAAAAAGAACATACACTTCTAAACATATTCACCTGCTTATTCAAATAAGAAAAAAAAAGTGCAAAACAGACTTAACCGTCTGGTTCATCAAAACCGGTCTGTGGAGTAGGCCACATTTGAACTGATTTCACTCTTTTCCTGGATGAATCACTTATTTTTCCAAGTGTACTTCTTGTTACTCCTTGCAGAACTGAGTAACTCTTTGTCTTTTAAAGCGCTGTTGTAAAACTCTGAACAGGACTGCTCAAAGTTGAGAGTGATAAGAAGCTCACTCCTCATGAGCTCCAAGGAGCATTTGTTCCTGCATGCACTCCATTTGTTGGCCATTCTGGAAAATATTCTTTCCACATATCCAGTGGATGCTGGGATACTCAGGATGTGGCTGATGATGGACAAGATGTTAGGCAGGTCAGCTTCTTGAAAGAGAGCCACCCACCTGGTGGCCACACCTTTGGACTTCCAGTCATCTTCAGCATCTTCTTTGAACCTCTTCAGAATGGGGTTCACTGTGGAGCATTCATCATAGAGTTCATCCATATTGACTTTATGAATCAGGTTTAGCTTGGTGGTCACCCTCTCCATGTCATTGAAGGTCAAGGTTCCATTGTGCAGAGAAAGAGGTTGCAGTGAGAACAGCCAGTTGTCCTCTGAAAAGTTGAACCATTTTTCAACATATGAGAGTGCTGTATTGATAAATGCAGTGAAATCTGCTCTTGCCATGTCTGCATCACATGGACAGAGTCGCTGCAGCTTAACTTTAGTTAAGTAGCCATAGAACTGGTCATCTCGTCTCTGTGTAAGTTTTTGCTTGAAGTTTTCCATGATGGAATATAACTCAACACAAGTGGTTTCATTACTCTCCAGCTTCTTTACAATTTCCTCAAATAGAGAAAGGATATTATTGCAAAAGAGAAGGTAAACCTCCACAATGTCTCCACCTTCCACAGTTGAGTCCTCACTGAGCTTTAACAAAGCTCTAAGTTGTTTGGGACACTCCTCTCCCAGGCTGATAAAGTAAGACTTCAGTGCAGCCCAAGTTTGTAGTAGCCGGTTTATGGCTGGATTAAGGGACAGCCACCTGGTTGTGACATGTCGTAGAATTTCCTGGAACTCAACATCACAAAACCAGCAAAACTCTTTGAGTGATTCCCTCCTTTTGGCAGATGTGGAAAAATAGCCAAAGACCTTCAGTACAATATTTTCCACATCCACAGTGAGTTGGTCAAGCGCCTGCTTTACTGTATTGTGTACAATGTGGGCATGGCAGTTTCCTTTTAACAGATGTTTTTGTTTCTTCTGCAAGTTCGTGAAGACAGAATTGTGAATTCCATAATTTACATTAGTATTGTCTGCACTAAATGCTGTAACTTGATCAAATGACAAGCCACATTTGTGCAGTGACTGCTCTATGAGAGCTACAATCCCAGCAGCAGACTCATCGGGATTCTCTATGAAATTGAGCATTTTGTTGGTGACCCCACATTGTGGACTGAAATATTGCACAACAAGGGGAAACATCTTCCTGTTGCCTTTATTTGATGCATCCGTTTGTATGGAGAATGGGAGGGGTTTATCCGAAGCCAGGGTCTTGAGAACATCACTCACTGCCTTTGGAGCCAGGACATCCTTAACCACTGCCTCTGCTTTTGTTCTTCCAATAGTCATTTTTTTTAGAATTTTGGAATCCGGTAGAATCTTTTGATTTAATTTATGTGAGCAGTCAGCACTGTTGTAGCTTAGGTTGTGTCTGACTGTGTGGTACACTTGTGTCACCTCGGCTGCAGTTACCTAGCGGGGAGGAGAGAGTGCCACCATTAATAGTGGTTGTAAACAATATTTTTCTGCTACCTGTCTTATGACTGGAAAGAAAGTCAAGTCATCCAAACAATAAAACCACACTAAAAAACTATATATTTTACATTGAACAGTATTTCACAAACTTTATTGCCCCATGTACCCTTTAGCTAAGGTTTTACATTATTTATTTGTGTCTGCAGGCTCGTCTAAACTCTTTCCTGTGTCTTGTCCAACCTTTAACATTCAATTGAGGCCTTTTTTATTAATTTATTGCTGATGTTTTGCTTGTTTTAGAATTTGAACATCACCTTTTGGTGTATTTTTAAAAGTTGTGCCACAATTTGTTATTGATGGATGAGGGAAAAGTATGTGCATGTAAAAAACAAAAAACAAAAAAAAAAAAACAACAACTACTACTACTACTACTAATAATAATAATAATAACAATAATAATGTTAAATAAAATAGAATAAATATGATTATTGTATAGACACATTTTTCTGGGTACCTCCTGAGAGGTTTTAGTACCCCCAGGGGTACACGCCACTTACCCCAGCTTGGGAACCACTGAATATACAGAAATCTCTACTACAAACATTTTAACATTTTTAATCTAGGGAATATATCTATAGATGCATTTATTTATTCAATGTTAACCTATCACTATGATTAATTGATTAGTAACCCTGTAATAATAATTATTATTGTCAGACTCGAAAACCTCCACATCCTAAACATTAAATGAAATCCAAGTATATTTTATTAAATCAATACAACCATGATGGTCCTTACTGTATCAGCTTCAGGGGATGCTTGAGGGATGAAAAACTGTGACACTGATGCTTGGGTCTTCTCAGACTGAATATATCGACGGTGCTGTTCCCCTGAGGCATGCTGTTTGATATCAGACAGTCCACCGTGTGACACTGAAAACTCTCGCCGGCACACCTTGCAACTGGCTTTGTAATCGCTCCCAATGACGCTATTTAGCCAATGATGCGCCTCTTCCCACTCTCTCCTGTACTTCTGCAAACGCTTTCTTTTTTGAGGAGGACGAGGTGAGGCACTGGGTGTGCAAGACATCTTTAAAATTCGGTTTGTGCAGCGCAGGATCGCTGGTGTGTGTCATCGCTTTCTCTCTCTCTCTCCAACACTCCGTGACAGCGCAAGACGCTGTCAGTGTCCGCGTCCGGTGAAATTAGGGGTGGGGCAGACGCGCCGGAGGAGCAGGGGTCCTACGTATATCCCGCCACAACAATATTGCTGGCCTTGGCATTCCCTGCGTTTTATTTTGTTTACAATTCTCATATTTAGTGGTTTGTGTGTGTGTGTGTGCGTGCGATTGACGGCCTGATGGACATGTCTGGTTAAATTTATGCAAATACGGAACAAACAACGTTCCGTTTTAGCTCAATACGGGACGCACCATTTAATGGCCAAATACGGGACGAATCCGTATTTTAAGGGACGGGTGGCAACCCTAGCTACATTGTCACTCCTCTATGGTTTCATCCGCCTCTAAATAGGGGTGTAAGTGGCAGATGCAACAGTTCCGAAGATACCTGACTGCAAAACATGGTTGGAAGATGGTGGAAAACCTGTTTCAAGAGATGGACAACATCTTTGTCCACAGTCTACTGAGTGTCCAAAAGGTCATTATAAATGACAAACACTGCTTCGAGCTCTATGGTTATGACATTCTACTGGACCAGAACCTCAAACCGTGAGTGCTGCCGTACACGGTGCAGTGTACAGGTTAACCAAACGCATCTTCACCGACACAAAAAGCAGGCTTGCACTTAAAGGCACCTTCCTTCTCTTATCAGGTGGTTAATCGAGGTGAACGCCTCTCCGTCGCACACCCCCAGCACTCAGGAAGACTATGAAATGAAGTACAGACTGTTGGAAGACACTCTGAACGTTGTTGATATGGAGGGAAGGTAAAAGCCTCTTTTTATTTTTCCAACATGTGTTTGCTTCTTCTTCTTCTTTTTTTTTGTCATCATGGAACACTGTGTAAGCCTTCTGTCTCTGAAAAGCCTGATTTGAAAAGGCCTTTTTGAGAAACGTATTGACAGACTAAATACTAAATACAATTTCCCCAGATCACAAGAGTGCAACAAAATGGATGATACATTTTGATTTTGTTTTGCCTCCTCCCTCCATTTCTTTGATGTTATGAATGTTTCTCATCATTGGGCTGACTGGAAACGAGAAAAGGGTGGGCGGCTATGATCTCATGTGGAATGATGGGCCTATCTATAGAGAAGATGTCAACCACCAGACACTTGGAAGTCTCTGTTTCACTGCCAACACACACTTAGGTAACCTAAAGGTGCCGTTACTCTGACATTTTGAGCAAATTTAGGACCAGGAGTTGTAATTTCAAGAAGATTATAGAAGTGAACTCATCAGATCAACACAAAGCACGATGATATCTTCCTTATCTGATTATTACTAATTGCTGCAACTATATGCTTGTTCTGTGTTGCAGGGTGTGTGAATGACAGGGAGAAGCAGCTTCGACAGCTGTTAAAGCCATTTCCATTCCTGAAGAAGATGTAATTATGTTGGAAATGTCGACACTTCTGCCGTGGTGTTTGATGTGCAAGGCTTTATTTAGGCATGTGCTGGGTGTGTACTGACTTCACTCAGCATGAACATCTGATAAAACATTAGTATTACTTTAGGAAAAAAGGATTACATCTCAGCATGCTCTCAAAAACCAAACATGGAAATTAATTGAAAAAAAATATAAATAAAAGAAATGCCTTAAAATTTTGATCTTTCTACCTTTTTTTGGAAAACTTTAATAAGTGCCTCCTCATCAGCTCCAAGGCTTTTGCATGAAAGAAAATGCTGATTTTCATGTGTTTACCTTTTCCCCATGAAGTAAATGCAGTCATTAATGTGTTCTTTAAATTGATGAAGGAACAGAAATGATATTGATCACAATGGGTTTATTGATAATTACCTTCAGGCAGAATACATGGAATACAGCGAGATCTCGGGCTCAACCATCAGACTGTCCGGGAGGACCAGGCATCAGAGTGGAAGAGCCCCGAGTGCCCAAAAACATTGGCTTATAAGCATTTCTTTCACCCCTCCCTGCACATATGGTGTGGATGCCACAAGTTGTTTTTACCGAAACTGAACACATCTCTGTTGTTCTGTCCCGGGAAGATTTGTGATCTCATAATTGTACAAGGCTTTACATCTTCCCGGCTTTAAATTAGCGACTTCTTGATTTACTTCCTTCTCCAGCTGGCTTTCCACTAGATAAGATTCCCTCACTCCCTTCTCCAGCATGGCGTTATCTGCCTGGGAACCAAGGTCAATGGTCTGCTTATTCCTAAGACTCAATAGTTCAATTGTTCTGCCTCACACACCGGATTTATTCTTACATCTATGGTCATGTTATTAACAGTTCTGAGCAGAAGAGATACAAACGGATTATACTGCTATGCAAACTAATGTGTTGATCACTCGTAACACTGGTTTCTTCCTTTATCTGCCACTATCGGAGAGGTCCAGTCCACTTCATTACCTCCGCAGGATTTACTATTATTACCTATTACTGACAGCTTCGCCAAGTTTTGCCAGTCATCGAAACGTACGCCGATGCATTGGAATCTGACAGCTTCGCCACGTTTTGTCAGTCATCAAAATGTACGCCGACAAATTGGTATCTGATAGCCTCGCCCGGTTTTATCAGTCATCAATGCATGCGCCGATGCATTGGAATATTATAAATAACTGACAGCTTCGCCAAGTTTTGCCAGTCATCAAAACGTACGCCGATGCATTGTGAAAGAAATGCAGTCATTAGTGTGTTCTTTAAACAGTCTTCAACTAATTCAAAAGTTCTTCCTTTCCACAGTCGCTCACGCTTGCTCATGTGGATTAGTTGGGTTTTCTCTATTAAAGTACCCTGTGATTGTATATATAATAAAGAACTATGACATGCTTTATGATGGTTTTATTCTTTTAAAGTTGTCATAGGTATTTGTTGAAGGTTTGTCATGGACATTTACTCCTTCCTGCTGAAGAAACTTCAGTTATTCTCCATTCTTGTCGTTTGTTTTGCTTCATGCAGCCACACATTGTCACTGGATGAATGAAGGAGGCAGATCATTTTATTAGCTGACCTCTGACCTCTGACCCTGAGCTTCACTGTGGTTACAGCTGACCTCTGACCTCTGACCCTGAGCTTCACTGTGGTTACAGCTGACCTCTGACCCTGAGCTTCACTGTGATTACAGCTGACCTCTGACCCTGAGCTTCACTGTGGTTACAGCTGACCTCTGACCTCTGACCCTGAGCTTCACTGTGATTACAGCTGACCTCTGACCCTGAGCTTCACTGTGGTTACAGCTGCAGCAGAGTTAGACAACTTTATCAATCATGTACGCAGGAAGTATAAAACAGAATAAACTTCTGTTACATGGCTCACCAACAATTTGGAATATAAAATGACACAGGTGCAGTCAAGTGAAATGTAAATGTAAAGCAGAATTTGGAATAGAGCAGAGTGGAGTTAGATGAGACACTTTTCTTATTTTGTCCTGAAGGTAAGGAGATATGACAAATAGAATAAAAGCATATCCCATTATTTCAGGATGTCTGAAATAATTCTGCCTCATTTCATTGTCAATAATTCGCCATACTTTTTGGTTTTAAGTATTCTTCGCCGTTCATCATGAGGGTGAATCTTTTTTTCTTTTTATAAATTGAATGTGGAATATGATGGTGTTTTCTCCTTCCTCAAGCCACTTGGCTCTGGACCTTATAAATACTCTCTGAGCTTTATTCAGATAAAATCTACCTGGATGTACCTTCCAGGTATCCATGAAGCCATGACGTAACTTTAGCCACTGTGGCGGCAATCGGAAGGAAGCAGAGGAAAATCAAGAAATCTCTTTTTCCATTGAAGATTATTCATAGAAAATTAAGCGAATAAAGTTCAGAGCCCATTGATAGTTTGTTGGTCTAAACATATTTTGACAGTATTACAGTTTAATATTTTAGTTACAAAAAAATAAAAAAATTAATTCTTGCTTAGCGCCCTCTATTGGCCAACCAACACTGGTCATGAGTCAAGGTCTTCTGGCTTTTTCTTTCTCAATTGCAAGTTATTAGAGGATTACAATGTAGATATAATTATTATCCTTTATTTTCAATACCCAGGGCTGTGATTTGTCATTAAAATAGGTGGGAATGGAGTTAAATTTGATCAAAAAGCAATAGATATGTTGTGAAAGTGACAAATATAATGAAAGCACAAATTATTACTATGTAATGATGTTAGTCCAAATATAAATTTGATTTAGATGCTCCTAAAAACTGCTCCTCTCCTCACTGTTGGTCCAGTTCTATAGATCTGATAATGACAACAAGTTCTATCATTTTCAAATCGACGGTAATCCAGACTATTAAAAATAAATAATATTGGGATGGAGACAAACGGTGTACTTTTCAGGGTTTTGGAATGCATTGTGCAAGTTTCATCCTCAAAGCCTGAGAAGTGACAGCTTAGTTTAACCTGAAATAAGGTAAAAAACTAAAAAGGCAGAAGAGAGGATAAATCCAGGAGGGGATGTGGTCAGAAGCTATATACTGTATATCTGTCATTCTGGATGCCTGGTACTTATTCAGTTTAATCATTTATTTATTTCCTGGTTCAAATAAACCTCAGAAACAAGACACATAATCTAGAATAAAGACACCAGGGCCACTAAAAACTAGTGAGTACTTATTGTTTATTTTCCTCAGAAGTGTTTCAGCATTTATACATGATGCTCCCCCGTGGTTCGGAGCAGTTCAGCTGAGCCTCCAGGTCCCGGAGTGAGAGGCTGCTAGTGGGGAATCCAAAATGGCCGACAATATGGCTGCTTCCTTATGGCCGTTTTCCAATACCCATACTTGTCTATACTTGTGCTCTCGTGCACTCGTGAAACGTCATCAGTGGGAGACCAAGTACTGTTCCAATTCTTAGGCCGTTTCTCACCGAGTACACATGGAATACCCGGATGTATCCTCGCTCCGCCCACATTTTCGAGGATGCATCGACACTGACCTGTGCAGACTTCGGAAGCTAATTTACCCATAATGCATTTAGCAGGAGAAGCCGGAGGAGATCGAGGAGGAGGAAACACACAACGGTGAGTAAAAATCTGAAATATTAGCGTCATTGTTCAACAGAGTGCAGTTTTAAGAGTATTTTAGGCCAGAATGTAGTTGTTTAAAATGTTGCTATGAGGTTGATATTTCAAGATCACGTTTATTTACACATTTGTTCTGAGGTTTTCATGAGATCTAAATGTTTTAGTGTAAATCTAACAGTGTTCATGTACATTTAAATTTGCTGCTGAGGGGAAAGATCCTGTTTAAAGCTATTTAACTTGACTGAGAGGTGAAGGTACTACTGGCTATAGTGTTTTGTCTCAATTGCACTGAAGTGTTCTACCCATTACACTGGAGGTTCTACCGGAGGTTCTATCAGAGGTTCTACTGGAGGTTCTACTGGTTCTACTGGAGGTTCTACTGGTTCTACTGGAGGATGCTGTGGATTCAAACTAACACCATGCACGATTTGAATCCAGGACTGCTGAGGAACCTGAAGCCTGGTCCAGTGGAGAAGAGGAACTCCTCCAGATGAGGAGTGAGGATTGTTTTTGATGTTTGAATTATTGCATGTATATATTTTATTCATACATGAGTTAATTACTTACTGAACTGGTAGTGTGTCATTCTTTTTGTTCTATGTCCTCCTCATAGACCTCATAATTGTTGAAATTCCTCCGAGACAATTTCTTCTTTAAAGCAACATTACATTGTTTATGAAATAACACAGAGAAATGTTCAGTTCTATATTTTACAGTCATATACAATCATTTACAGTCTGTTGATCTCGCTGTCTTTATCCATCTATCTCCATATATTTACACATGACAAGAGAACATGACTAGAGAACATGACTCCATGAGGAGAGCTTCCTGTCTAGATGTAGTTCTCCTCTCTGAGGCCTGCAGGTCGTTCTTCAGGAGCAGGTAGCTGGACACTGAGTGTCGCTCGCACATCACTTCCTGCCAGGTCCCTCTGGACGCCCTCAGTGTCACCTGGTCGTCTCCATCATCATCCCTGGACCTTCCTCCTCCTCCTCCTCCCTGGACCGTCCTCCTCCTCCCTGGACCTCCCTCTCCACCTCCATGATGTCACCCGATGCCACACAGACAACACTCAGACAGCAAGGACGTCTCTCCAGGCTCTCAGAAAGACGGAGCACAGCAGGTTTGGCCTGGAGTCTGTTGGGTTTCAACCTGCCTGTCAGTTAAAATTCACATGAAAACATTTGATATATTTTGATGTAATCATGAATCAGAATTCATTGTGTACCTTCGTGTTCATGATTTTGATTATTGAAATAAAGCAGGTTGCCATTACAGTGATATAATAACAACTGTGCACTGCAGGTATGGATACAGTACTTCCTCTGTCCCCCATCAGAAAGTACTTGGTGGATACAGTACTTCCTCTGTCACCCAGCAGAAAGTACCCAGCTGGTACCAGTACTTGCTGGTACATGGAGGATCTGTGCAGGACAAGAGCATCCTGCACAGATCCCCAGTTGTCAATGTACACATCAATACGCCTCATACATTATAGAGTATTTTTTAACAACAGGTAGATGCAGGAAAGATTCTACCTTGCTGACATGTTTCAGCTTCATCTGTAGTCTTCCTCAGAGCGTCATCTGGTTGTGATGACATGTCGGTCTTCATCAGGTGACCGGCCAGATGAAGCTCTGAGGAAGACTACAGATGAAGCTGAAACATGTCAGCAAGGTAGAATCTTTCCTGCATCTACCTGTCGTTAAAAAATACTCTATAATATATGAGGTTAGAAAGAACTTTAGAATTTTACAAAACAATGTCATTATTCTATGTACATAAAGTTTCTAACTTGTGTTATTACTGTTGTAGGTTCTGCTGAAGTTTATTAAATAAAGTTTCCTTTATCTTCTGCTTGATATCTTTCTTTGCTCGACAGTATAAGCCATGTGCGTATTTATGTATTTACTCTCACACAGTATAAGCCATTTATGTATTTATTCTAAAGAGAAATTACAGCTAATGATTGGAGTGCTTAACTGTAGGATGTATATTAGACAAATGTAATAGAGTACATATTAATGACAGAGCAGAAGGATGACAACAAGCAGCAGGAATGTGAAAAGCTGGTTACTTCATTTAATAAACATCAGGGATCTTCAGTAAAACAGTAAAATAATTGTTTGTATTAGTAGAACATTTCTGATCAGCTGCTTTCATTGTTCAAGGAGATGAAGAGTAAAATAAAGGCTGTATAGGAGGTAGAAGTAATAGTAACACTGTCCTATACACAGAACTGTACACTGTACTTTATACAGTACTGTAAAATGGTACTAAACACAGTACTGTACATTGTACTATACACGGTACAATACACTGTAATATACACAGCATGTATGCAACAGAAAAGGTACTATTTTACAATAATGTTCTAAAATTTAGATCATCATATAAAATATCAAGTACAAATCATCTTCCTGCTGAACCAGAGAGGAAACAGGTTCCTCCTCCTCCTCCACCTCCACGTCCTCCTCCTCCTCCTCCTCCTCCTCCTCAGCTTCAGGGTCCATCATCCAGCCATGACAGCCACCGCGTCATCAAGTACTCGTGTTCCAATTCTCCTTTAACGCCGATGCGTCCTTGTAAATTTGCATTTCCGCACTTCCGAGGATACCTTGCAAGTAGTTACTCGTGACGTAGGCGAGTACACACTGGCGCTCTAAGAATTGGAAAACGGCCTATGATCGCCGCCACATTGTTCCTCCATTTTGTTCTGAATCACCACCACAGCGCCACTCTCGGTGGGAGGCGGTAGTACATGAAATATGGCCTCTTCCTGCAGGTCGCAGCCATTTTGTTCCAAAGCACAATCACAGCGCCACTGTCGGTGGGAGGCAAGAGTACATGATCCGCAGTGCGACCTTGCTTCTCCAGAATTGAAACCCCGCCATATTTAAAAGGCAGAATGACGTCAGTGGCTAAAGTGTCCAGTTCTGGGAAGCACAAGTACACTGGAAGGTACATCCAGGTAGATTGTATCTGAATAAAGCTCAGAGAGTATTTATAAGGTCCAGAGCCAAGTGGATTGAGGAAGGAGAAAACACCATAATATTCAATAATTCATTTTCTTCTGCTTCACGGGGGTGACAGTCTGATCACCGTCACCCAGATCACATCGCACCAATTAAGAACCTTCCTGCAGGTGGTGAGCCCACGGGAAGGTGGCGCCCGACATGGGACACGAACCCACTCCTTAGAGATTGTTAGTCTCATGCACGACCAACTGAGCTAGCCAGGCAACCATCATATTCCACATTCAGCCTAGAAAGAAAAGATTCACTCTCATGATGAATGGGGAAGAATACTTAGAACCAAAAAGTATAGTGAAGGAGATCTTGAATTTCTTTAGATACCTGTATGATTCTTCTTATTCTAAACAAAATGCTGAATTACTTTAAATCATTTATTACTGTAAATGATGAAACCTTTATGTGAGGAGGATTTAAATTGAAGTATCATCATGAAAACAGCCTCTGACTGATCTCCAGGCTCAGATGGAATCACTACAAACTTTTCTGAAAAGAAATGAAAACATTGCTATTTGAGGCAATAATGTATGACTAGAAATGAATTATTGACAATGAAACAAGGTAGAATTATTTCAGGATGTCTATTTGTCATATCTCCTTACCTTCAGGACAAAATAAGAAAAGTGTCACATCTAACTCCACTCTGCTCTATTCTATATTCTGCTTTACATTTACATTTCACTTCACTGCACCTGTGTCATTTTATATCCCAAATTGTCGGCGAGCCATGTAACAGAAGTTTATACTGTATACACCTGCTGCGTACATGATTGACTAAGTTGTCTAACTCTCTGAGCCTATTTCAGCAACACACTGCAGCTGTAACCTCAGTGAAGCTCAGGGTCAGAGGTCAGAGGTCAGCTGTAACCACAGTGAAGCTCAGGGTCAGAGGTCAGCTGTAACCACAGTGAAGCTCAGGGTCAGAGGTCAGAGGTCAGCTACTAAACTCATCTGCCTCCTTCATTCATCCAGTGACAATGTGTGGCTGCATGAAGCAAAACAAAGAACCAGAATGGAGAATAACTGTAGTTTCTTCAGCAGGAAAGGAGGAAATGTCCATGACAAACCTTCAACAAATACTTATGACAACTTTAAAAGAATAAAACCATCATAAATCATGTCATAGTTCTTTATTATATATACAATCACAGGGTACTTTAATAGAGAAAACCCAACTAATCCACATGAGCAAGCGTGAGCGACGGTGGAAAGGAAGAACTCCCTCTAACAGGAAGAGACCTGCAGAAAGCAGACTCAGAGGTGGAGGCTTCCTGCTGGCCGGGTGGGGTGAGAGGACAGAGGACAGAGGACAGAGGACAGAGGACAGAGGACAGAGGACAGAGGACAGAGGACAGAGGACAGAGGACAGAGGACAGAGGAGAGGACAGACAGATAGATAAGAGAGCGATCCACTCTGTGAAGACTGATCAGGACAGGAGGCTTCAATCCACCTTCAGCTCCACTGTCAGACATCCAGCAGGGAGGTTGAGAGCACAGACTACAGGAGAGAAAGGTAAACGTTAGTGACATGTAATAGTGACATGTAATAGTGGTGAATAAAAAAGGAAAGAAGCTCAATTTAGGTCCTCCAGCAGTCTGAACCTCTGGCAGCTTAACTAGAAAATGGTCTCAGGTGTCCTGAAGCAGCTCTCACTGTAAATTTTAATAGAAAAGTCTTCATCCTAACCTTCAAATGAGAGGCTGTGTCAGACTCTTTAACTGAAACTGGATCTGGTTCCACATCAGAGGAACCTGAAAGCTGAAAGCTCTGCCTCCATTCTACTTTTAGAAAACCTAGGAACCTCCAGTAAGCCAGCACTCTGAGAACCAAGAGTTCTTCTGGGGAGATCTGGGACCAGCAGTTCTTTAAGATCTTTTGAATTAGTTGAAGACTGTTTAAGCAGTGACTTGGACCCCCTGATAATAGGGAGTTACAATAGTTACTCTGGAAGTAAATGCATGGATTAGCTTTTCAGTGTCACTCTATCAGTATATTCTTGATTTTAGAGACATTATGCAAATGTAAATGTAAAGATTTCAATAGATAAGATGGTAATGAGCGACAGCAGTGCAGCTTCACTCTACTATCAGGTGAACACAGGAAGATATAGGATTACTACTACATCACCGGATGCCTTCAGACTCTCTTGTTCATCATGTATGGTTGGTTCCCCTGTGAGAGCATGTTAGAACTTTCTCCCACTGGCTATGATGACCTCTGCCTCAAGCCTTGTAGGACCTTCGGCCATCAGGATGTTGATGAGGATCTGAAAAACATTGACAAGGTGTATGTAGATAGCTTTCCAAAACTCACAATATTGACCACTCTACTTCTATGATGTCCTCCATTCCATTCATCATCTTACTTCTGGGAGCAAAACATCAAAACGTAATCGATGAGTCTCTGGTCCTCCTTCTGGATTCCTATAACTTCCTCCATCTCCTTCAGCATCTCCAACATCTGCTGCAATACAGAGGAATAAAAGTAAACAAATCAAACTTATGTTATTGTTGGGGTTTATGGTTGGTTATTAGCATATAATTACTGTAAGTAATGGATTACTAAAAGTAATTTATGAAAAATTGAAGTTATTAATGGAAGTAAACTGTCATTTACTCATTAACAACTCCTAAAGTAATTGAATAATTACTTTAAAAATGAAAAAAAAATGAAAAATTATCAAAAAAAAAAATTCAAAAAAAATTATTAATTTGCATAAATTTCTAATTTATGTATTAATAATAAATCGGGGCACCACCAGATAAACTGGAAATAGCTAATACCAAAATACCAGTCTCGTTTGTAAAAAGTGTATTTAAGTTAGTTAATATTTCTGCATAAAATATAACAATCTTAAATAGATTGGAAGGTGTGAGATCCGAGCACAGACTGTTACAAACCAGTGAATTGTCAACAATAAATACACAATAATCACCAAGAAGCGTACAATTCAGCTAACAGGCGTTTATTAATAAAAATGTATTAATTCATAAATAATTCGGAAATCATCTCATAAATCAAAACATTCAAATAGCAAACGACATCAAACACAGAGATCTAATCTATTAAACAGCAAACACTATGTACAAAGAGTGTGTGTGTGTGTGTGTGTGTGTGTGTGTGTGTGTGTGTGTGTGTGTGTGTGTGTGTGTGTGTGTGTGTGTGCGTGCGTGCGTGCGTGACGAGGGGGTGTGATGACTCGCTCTTTCTGGGGACGCGGCGGTTGCTTAGCGGCCAGATAAACAAGACGTCCGTCGAGCGCGCGTGCGCGAGGGCGGTCTCGGAGCGAGTTAGTCTACCGAGGGCGTAACGAACGGGCGGTTCCGTTGGCCCGGTTCTGAGCACCTAAGTGGAGGTCGGGACCGGCAGTCAGGGCTCTTGTGATCACGGCAGATCTGCTCTTGCAGCAGCTAACAGATAGGTGTTACATGCAGTGGTGTGTGTGAGACCTTATCTTGATCAGGTAAGGGGGGCGCATTGCTGCGAGGAGATCCGGGTTAGTGGAGAGGGAGAGATGAGAGAGGATGAAGACAAGAGAAAGACAGAGAATTCTGCGCGGCTCGGTTCTGAACCCTGGTTCCTCCACACAGAGTTCCCAGTGGGCCTGGAGCTCACTCGGACCTCTGGTTCTGAGGTGGAAAACCAGCGTTCTGGACTTAGTGCGCGTGAATGCGCATACACAAACAACATGAAAGGCTGCTGCCTTCTGAGCGGCACATGGAAACACATTGCATTTTCAACAGAACATCATTCTAACTATTCTCTGCCCAGACAAACGCGCTCACCCTGATAGTTCTTTGCAGCACCGTCCGTGGTGCTGTTGGTTCTGGGAGGCGGTGGTAACTGGTTGTTACCGGGTCTTAATTTCAGCGTCCTGAAATTCAGAGGCCTGGCTCCAGCTGCAGGAGTGCAACTGAGAGGATGATCTTGGGAGGAGACGACACTGGCTCTGGTCTCCAGAATCTCCCAAAAACAGGAAAAATAGCGGAAAACAGAAGATGTAGTCCAAACTGGGTCCTGCTCGTCCAGCGGGCTGGCGTTGGTTCTGTCTCTTTGTTCCTGCTTGGTGCTCTCTTTACCCTTCTGATGAGGGAGAAAGATGTCTCTCCCTCCATGGCTAGTTGAGAATGGCTGAGAGCTTTGATAGAACGTGACTGTCACCAACTTGGGCCTGGACCCCTGTGGTGATTCAAGCGTCCTCATTGGCCACTTCTGGGGTCTGGCTCGCTCCCCTGCTGTTTTATGGCCTATCCATTGTTGTGGTGTTTTCCTTCGGGGGAGCAAGTTGGAGAAACAGCTCACTGAAGCTCTGGAGGAGTTCATGGAATCCTCAGGCCCCAACATTATGTAAAAACTCTCAAACTTGATTGATGAGATGTTTTCTTACCTGCTGCTCACTGAAAGGAAACATCCTCAGTTTGAGCTGCTGCTTCAGGGAAAGTGATGCTGACGACATCTTCCAGAGGTTTATTCTGTCTGAACAGACCCTCGACTCCATGAGATCATCATGTAAGATCTGAAGACAAAGAGCAAAGAGAGAACATATATTAGCACTCGGGAATAGAACCACTAACAGCACAGTTTGTTTCACTCACCTTGATCTGCTCTCTGGAGAATACAGTCAGGATCTCCCCCCTTCTACACCTCAATCATCCTGCAGAAAAATAAAATGAGTTAAAATGAGATAAAAAGCAGCACCAACTGTGACATTTACACTTTGATTAAAGTCAAAACTACTGGAGTTTATTTGTTCCTGTCATTTAACAAAAGGGATCAGCCAACTGTTGAATCAGCTGACATTTTGCTTTCACAAGGTGATCATCAAACTGTTCTATTCAACATAAAGGAGTGCAGATCAATATGTCAGCCTGGTGTTTCACTCATTTCTGCCATACCACCTGCATCTATTGAACTACTGAACCAACTATTGTAGTACCTGTGCTCTCTTTTTGGGTGTTGCATCCACAGCTGAATGATGCATTGGGAAAATTTGTGGATTTTCCAGCACAATGGACATGAAGCCAGCCTCTGCAAACTGTGACCTGCACCCATTCCAGAATGTCAACATGTGGATATAAAATCCTGCAAAACAATAATAAAAAAATATATATATTATTTCCTTTATGTCTTATAAAGATTCAGACAAAATTTTTTTTATATGAATTATCTGAATCCTACACACACACACACACACACACACACACACACACACACACACACACACACACACACACACACACACACACACACACACACACACACAATGAACCAATGGCTGGAGACAAAGTAATACTCTAACATCATTTCACGAGGCAGAGGCTGAGGAATCAGATGGATTAGGTGTGATCTTTTTATCAGTAGATATGTAGGTGGATGAGTGATGGTTCATGTGTGTTACATGTTGTTAGTTCAAACTAAAAGCCAACCAGGCTGAGCAGAGTCTGGCTCCATGCTGGCAGCCTGAGTAATGCGGTTGAAGGAGTGAGAAGGTCCTTTTGCCATTTCTTTTCATTTCAGCAAACAGCTTTTCAACCCACATTTACTTTAGCAAGTTTTCTTGTGGTAATAAATTACACGTTTTTAATAAACCAACACATGGGACAAAGATAGAAAGAGCAACATAAACCTTCGAGCTGATCTTACATGCATTGCTCCTAATGAAGCAAAACTATAAAACTATTCCTACTCTCATTAATACTGATATAACTACAGCTACCATTTCATTCTTATTAGTGCAGGCTGATATTTTCTACATAGACAAGAAAGCAATTGTTTACCTTAATAGAAGACAATCCTTTACTCTGTTGAGCTTCCAGTACACGTGTGAAGAAAACAAAGACGAAAAAACAAATGTGCGCCGATTTAATTTAGGTCGAGTGGGTCCCACCACGTCACTTCCGGCATTTGCGTGTCGTCTACGTAACTTCCTGCATGTTTGGTCCGCACGTCACTTCCTGTGGGTCGGCTTTCGTGTACGTATCTTCCTTCACGTTCAGTCCATTTCGTCACATCCTGTGGGTCGGCTTCTACATACGTCACTTCCTGCGCGTCATTTTGCGTCATTTCCGTCCATGCTTCTGCATAGCACCATTTCAAGATGGCGGCGACCGAGAAATAAATATGGCGGCGCCCGCAACACCGCCATCTTGGTTTTCCCCACTGGCATCTCTTGCCCGGAGTGGCTTGAAATGGTGCACATGCGCAACTCAATCAAACGACTCAAATTACTTGAAATGTCTGTAATGACTCAGAGAACCGATTCACTTGGATGAACGACTCAAAAAGCCGTGAGTCAGTTGAAGGAGTGGTGTTTCTCATCACTCCTCCCCGCCTCACCCCGGCCCCCCCGCTGGCCCAAAATGAAGTAACCCATTTAATTAACTGTAATACCACTCCCTGGCTGTTCTGATGGTCCTCACAAGCTGAGTATAACCACTCTAACACACACACTTCACAGGTTTACTCAGGTCCAGGTAAGTGTTTAACAGTAACATCAGTGAACATCATGAACAACGTATATTAAAGCGAAGCGAATTAATATTACATCATTAATATACACGATGTTTGCTATATTGCTGTAGTAATAATTATTATGGACTTGCACTGTCAGCACTGGGATATTAAAAAAAAAAAAGCACTGGGATATTATTTTAAAAAAAAAAGCACTCATTACGTCACCGCTAAATGTCACCTATGGGTTTGAATTGGTTCTTTTTCTGTTTTTGGTTTCTCACTTCTCTTTTCTATTTCCACACCCCCTCCCTTGTTTTGATAACAATACATTTCCACTGTTTTCACTACATTAAAACCTCAACATCACAATCCAACTGTCACGATATCACACACTCATATATTGGCAGACACACACTCCTACGTTTGAATAGCCAGTCAGACTTAGGGATCCTAAGTACACACGCACAGATATATGCATCCACACACACTCACACACACACACACACACACATGCGGACAGACACATTCAAAGATGCACGCATGCCCACAAACGCATGCACAGAGTCGCGCACACATGCAGACACATATACACGCACACACTCACGCATGCACACACACACACACACACACACACACACATGCAGACACACACATACAAACACACCCGTACACGCACGCACGCACGCACGCGGACACATAAACACACACACCCACACATACAGCATTAGAGAACCCACCTAGAAGATGAGTGTAGCTAGGAACATGCTCAAGTTTGTCACCTGGAATGTACGAGGAATGGGCACGCAAATAAAAAGACAAAAAGTTTTTGAATACTTAAACAAACTACAGGCAGACATTGTCTTGTTACAAGAGACACACACACCTACAACAGGACATCACAAATTGATATCACCACAATTCCCTCACACATACTCAGCTTGTTTTAACTCCAAGCAGAGAGGCGGAGCTATATTAATCAACAATAAAATACAATTCTCTTGTAAAGACACAATCACAGATCCAGAGGGAAGATTTATAATTATTCACATCTCTCTGCAGAACATAGAGATGTGTATCGCAAACATCTATGGCCCAAATGTTGATGACCCCTCCTTCTATCATAATTTCTTCACCACCCTCTCAACACACTCTGATAAAACACTGATAGTGGGAGGAGACCTCAACATCGCCCTCAATCCACAAGTAGACAGAGTTAGTAAAGCAGCAAACACCCGACACTGGGAATCTACAGACATAGTCCAGCAGTACATGAGTGACTATGGTCTTTGCGACGCCTGGCGCACCTCTCATCCCACCCTTAAAGAGTACACCTTCTACTCAGCAGTGCACCAATCCTATTCGCGCTTAGATTACTTTCTGGTGAGTAAATCAGTGATTAAAGACATCCTGGACACACAGATTCACCCCATTACTATCAGTGACCATGCACCTGTCACTATGACAGTTACTAATAGAACAATCACCCCTCCAATTAGACAGTGGAGATTTAACACGTCACTGCTTAAGGATCCAGACTTCCGCACATTCTTTAAAAAACAATGGTCAAATTTTTTTGAAACAAATGACCTGCCTGGTGTCTCTCCCTGCGTCCTCTGGGAGACGGCTAAAGTTGTCATGAGAGGTAAAATCATTTCTTATTCCTCATACAAGACCAAAAGGGAAAAAATAAAGGAGAAAGAACTGGAAGATAAAATCAAAACCATGGAGACAGCTCATGCTGCCTGCAAAGACGACAGCCTATTACTAGAACTAAGAAAATTGAAAATAGAGTTAAACAAAATAATTGAACATAAAACACAATTTCAACTGCAGAGACTACGCTGGGAGAACTTTGAACATGGTAATAAATCCAGCAAACTTTTAGCCAATCAGTTAAAACGAAATAAAGAAAAATGTACGATCCCCTCAGTCCAAACTCAAAATGGTAAAATCACCTTTAACCCACAAGAAATAAACAATACCTTCAGAGAATTCTACAAAAAACTTTACTCTTCACAAATTGACCCTTCACAATCTGAAATAGAGAGCTTTCTGAGCACAGTTGACCTACCAAAATTAAAAGAAGAACAGATCCAAGGTCTAGAAGCTTCCATCTCAATTGAAGAACTGCAGGAAGCTCTCCAGCACATGCCTGATGGTAAAGCTCCAGGACCTGATGGATACCCCACTGAATTTTACAAAGAATTATGGTCTTTACTCTCACCTATTTTTTTCAGAATAATTGAGGAAATTAAAGAATCTTCAACTCTCCCCCAACATATGAACTGTGCAAATATCAGTCTTCTTCTAAAACCGGATAAAGATCCCACACTACCATCTAGCTATCGGCCGATATCACTAATCAATGTAGATCTTAAAATAATTAGTAAAACATTAGCAAGCAGACTGGAAAAAATCACACCCCACATCATACACCCAGATCAAACTGGGTTTATTAAAGGACGACACTCCACTAACAATACACGTAGATTAATTAATCTTATAGACCACTGCCACCACAATAAACAAAAAGCCATGATCACCTCCTTAGATGCAGAAAAAGCCTTTGATAGGGTAAATTGGAAATTTCTACTTACTACACTACGGAAATTTGGATTTAGAGAAAATTACCTCTCCTGGATAAAAATACTGTATACCTCACCCAGTGCCTGTGTTAAAACCAATGACCAAATGTCCTCAAGGTTCAATCTTGAGAGAGGCACCCGACAGGGGTGTCCACTCTCACCATCTCTCTTTGCAATCTTTATCGAACCACTAGCAGCAGCCATCAGACAGAACAATAACATAAAAGGAATACGAACAGCAAATGTAACACATAAAATATGTCTCTATGCAGATGATGTGCTAATTTTCCTGCAAAACGCACAGACCTCTCTTCCAGAAACAATAGGGTTAATAGATAGATTCTCCTCAATCTCAGAATATTCTATAAATTGGAACAAATCAGTCGTCTTGCCTATCAACTCTACATTTCAGCACACACCGAACACCCCACTAAAACCAGGGAACATCAAATATCTCGGCATTAACGTCTCAGGCAAACTCTCAGACTTGGTACACTTAAACTACACCCCCCTTATTAAAGCAATAGAGGAGGACCTCATTCGATGGAGGACACTCCCAATTTCACTTATGGGGAGAGTAGCAACAATCAAAATGATGGTTTTGCCTAAAATGAACTACATCTTCTCAATGATCCCAGCAAAACCACCAAAAACCTGGTTTAACACTCTTGATTCTCATGTCTCAAAATTCTTATGGAAAAATAAACCTTCACGTATAAGTTTAAAAACACTACAGAACACCAAGGACCAAGGTGGCTTAGAACTCCCAAATTTTTATAATTACTATCTGGCCAATAAACTACTTTATGTTGTAAAATGGATCGATCAGAAACCCTTAGATATAGGCTGGCTAGACGTTGAAAAAACATTCTGTGAAGATCTCCAAGTCAGAGATCTTCCCTTCTTCAGTCCTGTCATTAAAAAGCACAGCTGCTTTAAAAGCATCAATATAAACACATCGCTGACAGCTTGGTGGGAATTCCTTAAAATAAATGGATCTTCACTCATTCTCTGCAAACTCACACCCATCTGGAACAATCCCGACATCCTGCAAAGAAAGAAACCAATAAACTTCCCAAGATGGCAAAATAAAGGAATAAGACACTTAGAACAACTTATCTCCAATAACTCTTTTATTCCATTTAATGAGCTAATAGAAACATATGGTATCAGTCAAAGCAACTATCTGGAATATCTTCAGCTTAAGTCAATAATACAAACTAAGTTCAAACTAGAACAGATTAACCTGAACTTACCTCAGACAGTGACAAATCTCCTGAAGATCTCAGCTCCTAAACCTCTTTCTAAAATTATCTCAATCCTGTCAGGTTCAAATATCTCAATATCCCTTCCCACCTTCAAATGGGAAGAAGATCTCAACATCAACAGAGACCCAACGTTTTGGTCAGAAATCTGTACAAATACATTCAAAATGAGCAAAAACCCCAATATACAGCTCATACAATACAAGGTCCTTCATAGAGTTCATTACACAGGACAAAGGATGTTCAAGATGGGGCTCACTCCCACTAACATATGTTCAAACTGCACAGGTGATCTCCCCGATACCTATTTACACGCACTTTGGGTGTGTACGCCAGTCCAAACGTTCTGGCAAAAGATTTGTGAAGACTTATCGTTATGCCTGGGCTACCCAATTCCGGTCTCACCTTCACTTTGCTTGTTAGGAGATCTCACAGAAATTAAAAGAGAAAAAAATGAGTCCTGCATGCTCCTGGTTTCCCTAAGCGTCGCAAAAAAGGCGATCCTCATGAACTGGAAATCCAAAAGTAATCTGAATATAAAGTTATTTAAAAACTTACTTCTAGACCACATCACATTGGAGAGAATGTCTGCTTGTAGGAAAAATCATTTGACACAATTTGAGTCCACATGGTCCCCAATAATTAAATACACCATGTAGCCCTGTGGGGGGGTGGTGGCTCCACCCCGGGGCTCTGGGGACCGTCGGTGGTTGGGGCGTCGTGGCTTTGGTGGTTGGTGGCTCTGTGGGCTCGGGGGGGTCCTAGCGTCTATGCTGGGGGGCTGCGGCCTGGCCTGGGGAGTCCTGGGCGGGGGTGTGGGGGGGGCTCTGCCCTGGGCCGGGGTTGGGCCCGCTGGGGTGGGGTGGGGGGGCTGGGCGTCGGGCCCCGGCTTGGCTGTCGGCTGGGGGGGGTTGGGGGCGGGTCGTCCGGGCCCTGGGGGTGCGGGGCCTCCCCCTTTCCGGCGGGGGTGCCCGCTGCGGCGCTGGGGGTGGGGTCTGCCTCATTCCTGGATTGGGGGGAGCGGGGGACGGGGGGGCTCCGGGTTCTGGATGGACGGTTGACTGAGAGTGACCTCCAGGGCCTGATGGGTGTGTGTGTGTGTGTGTGTGTGTGTGTGTGTGTGTGTGTGTGTGTGTGTGTGTGTTGGGGGGTGGGGCTGTGTGGGCGAATGAGGGGGGGTGCCCTGACCACTGGCCTCCGGCTGGGCTCGCACTGGGCCCTGCGGGTCTCAGACTCTGCTGTCTGGCCGTTGGGTGGGGTGGGGGCTCCCTGCCCGGGTCCCCTTACGGCGCCTTGTTGGGGGGGGTGTGGCTCCCCGGGTCCTAGGCCGGCCGCTCGGGGGTGGGGTGGGGCAGCGCGGGGGGTCCAGCTGGGCCAAGGTCCTAGCGACGGGGGGACCCCCTCCCTCAGAACCCTCCCTGCCTTACCTCACCTTATATTACTCCACAATAGGGAACAGTGGGGCGGTGCCTAGGTGGGGGGTCCGGGCTACTTAACTGCGGTCTGGGTCCTCCCCCGACTTTGCACCACCCACAATTTTAACCACACTTAGTCACGCAGGGTCTTGAGGGGGTAAGCCGCTTTCGGGGTTCTGCCGCTTGTCAGCGGTAGAACGCCCGGGCCCCGCTACCCCCCAATTTTAAACCGCACCATAGACACACACATTGCATCCACCTCTTCAAAACACAAAGACACACCCTTACATACATCCAACACACATATAGGGCAGGGGAAGGGCGGGAGACGTGGCTCCCCCCAGCACCTCCCGCTGGGGTCCCACCCCGGCCCGGGGTGAGTGCGGCTGGGATGCGGGGGGCGCGCTCCCTCGGGCATGGCGCTCGTGGGGGGGCTGGGGCGCGGTGCTCCTTCTCCATTTGCTGTTGGATTAGTGGAGGTTGGGACACCGCGGTGGCCGGGTGGGGGCCCGGCCGGCGGCCTGGGGGGGCGAGAGTCATCACTCCCCCACCGTCCCGAGTGTGTGTGTGTGTGTGTGTGTGTGTGTGTGTGTGTGCCCGTCTGCGTCTGCGTCTGCGTCTGCGTCAGGGGTGGGTGTCTGTGGGGGGTGGGTCAGGGGTTGGGTATTTCAATTAAAACCGGGGGGGAGGATCATGGGGCGGGTGGGATATGAGGCTCCTGGGGGTGTAGAGTTGACTGTCCTCCGACCGGGGCCTGCGCCGGCCTTCGCTTTCCTGGGTCTGGGGGCGGGGCTGGTCCGGGGCGCGGCGGCTGGGGCCGTCTCTGCCTTGCCGGGTTGGAGGGGGGGTGGTGGGTGGGCCTGTTCCCGGGGGTGCGGCGGGACTCGCCGCCGGGGTTGGGGGGGCTCTCGACCCGCTCGGCCCGGGGGCCCTGCTCCGGCCTTTTCTCGGCTTGGCGGCTTGGGTCGGGGCCTGGGGCCCTGTGCCCTTTATCCTTCTCTTGTGGGCCCCTCTTTCCTGGGGGGGATTCCTCTCTGCATTCTCCGTCGGGTGCTTTTTGGGCGGGGACGTGGCTCTCTGGGGTGGTTCGCTGGGGTCTCCCCGGGCCTGGGGGGCTTCCGTCTGCCGGGGTGGCGGTGTCCGGGCCCGATGGCCTCGGACCCCGGGGTTTTGCCACGGGTCCCCCCACAGCAGTTCCGGTCCCACCCAGTGGACAAACCACACACACACACACACACACACACACACACACACACTTCCACTCCTCACGAAAGGTGCTTCTGAAGTTGCTTGTTCTCTGTCATCATTTGCTCAAACTTTAAAAATCATGTTCCTCTTTTGTTGTCACCTCTTTGTTAATTCATGTTCCTGCTTCACGTTACTGTCTAGATAGAGCTGCTCAGGCTGGTTAATCTAAGAAATCATTTTACTGTCTAGCTAGAGCAGCTCAGGCTGGTTTAATCCAAAAACAGTTGGAAAATATTTGGATCAGTGTGATAACTGCAAATAATATATGTAGCACAACAAGGATATTGTATGTTATCCCCCTACCCCCTCCCCTCTCCTCCCTCCTCCCTCAACCTTTTTCTCTCTTTTCTCTTCTCTCTCTCTTTGAGCGTTCCCCCCCGGTCGTGTACGGCAGCCATGCCATCTTCTGACGGAGAAGGCAACAGGAGGAGACTCCAGGTCTCTCCCTGTTGCAAGACCAAAATCTGTTCTGACTCCGAAGGCTCTCAATCACATCATATTGTTGGCCCAAGCTGCCGAACAGGACAAGGGCAAAAAAAAAAGAAAAAATAAAATAAAATAATAATAATAATAATAATAATAATAATAATAATAATAATAATAATAATAATAATAATAATAATAATAATAATAATAATAATTAATTGTAATACCGTAAAACTCCAAATAATTTGACTTGATGCGTTGAAATAAACCAAATGAGAAATGATTTGTAAAGCAAATGGAGCTTTTTGTGCAGTGGTTATTAAATAGTGAATGTATTTCTAGAATCCCCTTCAGAAGATCAGTTTAACTGATCACACATGGACGGTAAAGGTGTCTGCTCACAAATAGGGCTTTTCCACCAAAAAGAACCAGGAGCTAGTTCGGGGCCGGTGCCAGAGCCAGTTCTTAAATGAGCACCACCAAAGAACCGGTTCTTTTTCCACCGTTACCGGAGCCAAGTGAGAGCCACGTCATTGCGTCACTCCAAAACGTGATACGTCACTGATTTCAACAATTTCGCGCTGACAGCGCTCATCCAGGTACAAGGAGATGGACTGGATTCATCGGTTTAGTCCGGGTCACTCCATCTAGTTTGACCTGAACCTCAGATGCACCAAAGAGAAAGAAAACATTACGTCTCTTCGTATCTCTATTGGTGTTTTCTCGCGTCCGTCTTATTTTAGTCCAAAGCTCCGAAGTGGACATAGGCTCTCGAGAGCCGCGGTTCAGCGAACGCGAATTAAATAATCCCATTCCCTCGTATTATTAACTTCAGGGAATGACTTATTATATCATTCCCACGCGTATTTTTTATTTTTTTCTCTATAACCACTCTGGGGCTCCGTGTTCGCTGTAGTTTTCAGAAATCCGGTTCAGCTTTGCTTCCGCCTTTTAGGTAGCTATAACTCCAGAGATAACTCTGCCCCCAGCCAATAACGCGTCGGGTCCCAGTCTTGCTCCTCTTTGGCCCAGCAACGAAGTGGGGCCAGCGGAGCACCAGTTTAGTCCCTGTTTGGCCGGGGCTTTGGTGGTGGAAAGACAAAGAACTGGTGCTAAGTCTGGCCCTGGCTCCGAACTAGCACCTGGTTCTTTCCGGTGGAAAAGTCCCCAGAGAGCTGCAGACAGAACCTGGGGGTTCCAGTGGGCTTTTTCCCAAGCATCATATTATTCTATTTCAGAATAAAAGTACAGTTTAAAACTATTAATCTTGGTGTAACAGATTTTATTCCTGAACCTCTCAGCGTCATTGAAATGAATTATTGAAAAATGAAGTTTTGCTGCTCAACCACAAGTGGACCAGTTACATACAATAAAGACCTAAATGCAGAATTTCTTTTCTATGAATCCCAACAGTTTTTACTTTTTTTAATCTTCTGATCTAAAAGATATTGTGTCTGATCACATCCAGCCCTCAGCCCAAAATGACTGTTGGGCTTGAGACAAAAGCTTTGTAATGGAAGGTTTCATCCTCCGACAATGAAGGTTGTATTACTGACATTTCTCACAGATGTCCTACTGGAAGGAAATCCTGGTCAAAATGAAAGGCCACAATAAGTCCCTCTACTTGTGTGTCATGGTTCTCAGAAGATGAAAGCTTTGAACTGGACTTGTTCTCAATGACAAGTCTTCCATCCCGTCCAGCCAAACTGGCCCAGATGCAAACTTTTCATTTCAACAGGAGAACTTGGTATATGTAGAAACGGCTGAAGAGACCTGCTGGTATTCTCCTGAGGATCAGAAGTCACGGAGCCAAACCTTCTGCATGCTGCTCCCAGCGGGGTCAACATTCTAACAGATACAAACACACCATCATGCTCCTTTAGTGGATTTAAACAGGTGTGTAACAATGTGATAATGGACAATAATCTCATGTTTTGTGGCCTTTTGGAATGTACTCAAGCCCATTATGGAATACCAATGTGCCAAGAAACTAAGTTAATATTTTAATATTTACAATGTCAGTCCAAAACCACATTTCCTAAAAATGACCTTCTTTTGCAAGTTTTGTTCACTTTGGTTATTAAAAATATGATGAATGGTCACAATTATTACATTGATTGTTGCAAGCTGCACTTTATTGAAGCCTTTATCAATCTGATAATGATTTCTGTACCTTTGTTCTACATTCTATTGCTTAATATCAGACAGTCTGTGCTTGGAAAAACATATTTATCAGCCAACTCTAAATGTGGTCTTATATTTGATGTCTTGCAGTATTTTAATAGGACGGATCAGAGATCAAACTGTTAAATTAAATGTTTGTAATTAAAGATGTTAGAGTCCCTTTCTCCACAAATACTGCCATTCCCCACAAATACACTTGCACACAATCCTCGCGCGGATCAAAGGCGTCTTTGTAAATATTCTCAATTTATTTCATTCAATCTGACATTTTGCTCTCCAGCCATCATGGTGTAATCCCAAAACCTACCACGAGATGGCGATGAAGTAAGACTGGTCTGGTGCCTGGTGATCGATGCAATATCTGCACAATGTCTCACTTAAAACACACACACACACACACACACACACACACACACACACACACACACACACACACACACACACACACACACACACACACACACACACACACACACACACACACACACACACAGATCATTCTCCTGACTTCAGCTTCCCACTGAGCAAAAAGTGGTCCAAAACACCTGTAAAAGACATCGTCTCTATACATCCAGAAGACATCCTCAGACGAGCCAGAATGAAGGTTTTTTAGACGTCTTTCTTGGACGTTATATTAACATCTTGTCTGGACGTCATATGGACGTCAATGAAAATACGTTTCAAAGGAAAATGGACAGGTCATCAGTCTTACACAGGACACACACAGACAGTCAATTTAGCATTACCAATTAGATGCATTTATTTGGAATGTGGGAGGAAACAGATAGTTTAACTCCACAAACACTTCCAGCTGGGTTTCAACCCATGACCTTTTCTTTGTGGGGCAGTAGCACTGACCACTGCACCAATGAGACACACAACTCGTCACTATCAAAGTGACGAGATTCTCTTTGGAGGATGAAAAAGTTCAATACCTTGTGACCAAAACAATAAATGGTCATAACTCAGACATTGTTCATTAAATGTCGCATGCTGTCTCCTCTTGCCCATCATGATCTACTTCCCTCAATATTTTAATGACAAATCAATAATTATGGGGCTGTTGGACTTAACAGACAGGTCACAAACTGATTCTGGCTGTCTCAGATGTCCATCAATTTTATGTGACATTTGTCAACTAGTTCTGGTTGTCAAATAGAGGTCCAGACTTACGGCCTGGACGGACGGACATGTCTTGGACGTCTATGGATGTTACTTGCTCAGTGGGTTCATACTTTGACTCACCAAACGTTTCTTCCTGGTATTTCTTGTCGTACAATAAAACAACCACGTTTCCTGCAGGACAAATCACATTGTGTCTCCTGCCCTGCAGCTCTCATGTCTCTCGCTCGCTCCACTTCCACCTGTTACATTTCTTAAAAGGAAACACGCTCCCCTCTCTCTCTCTTCCTGTCGTTTTCCTTCAAGGGAAGGGAAGTTTAATTCAGAGCCAAAGTTTTATCTACAAGATGGACCAGTCACTAAAACCTTGGAGAAATTTGGGCTATTGGGGCGTCGACACATACGCCTTTAAAAGAGAAATGATTTTTTGGGCTCTTGAATGTTATTCTAACCTATTTAATTCCTCACATCAGTGGTTGCAGCAGCAGGAAAAATGTAACTCCAGTGGCTGCAACTACACATCAATTTCTTAATTCAGACATTTATATAGTCACCAACTAAATTGGCAGAGTTGTAGAATCACACAAGTTATTTGAAGCAGTTAACTTCAACATATTATAATGTCCATCCACACTGAAGAGCCCTGCTTCACACGATATGTAAACTTGCCAAAGGAGCGCTTTGGGTGTGAACACATGAATAACAGTGAAATTCTGAGAATATGAAAGTGTTGGAGTGTCATTATTAAGATAAGATAAGATAAGATATCCTTTATTTATCTCACATGTGGAGAAATTTGCAGTGGTACAACAGGCAGGATTTATTGCACATAATAAATAAGTTTTTATAGATTATTATTGTTATTGCACCACTTCTTGTCCAGCTGGAGTGGAGTGATATTGTCCGGTTGTGGTGTGCAGTGGTCTACTGGGAGCAGGCTTGGTTGAAGAGTCTGACTGCAGCAGGGAGGAAGGACCGGCGGTATCTCTCCTTCAGACACCGCGGGTGGAGAAGCCTGTCACTGAAGGAGCTGCCCAGTGATGTGACGGTACCATGTAGGGGGTGGGAGACGGTCTCCATCAGGGATGAAAGCTTCTTCAACATCCTCCTGTCTCCCACCACCTCCACAGGGTCCAGGGGGCAGCCCAGGACAGAGCTGGCCTTCCTCACCAGTTGGTTCAGTTGGTTCCTGTCTGCAGCCGTAGTGCTGCTGCTCCAGCAGACCACTCCATAGAAGATGGCTGATGCCACCACTGAGTCATAAAAGGTATGTATAAATTCATTAATAATCAACAAGAAACTTTCATTAATTGCGATGTCACACTTCCAACATAAACTTTTCCTCCTGCACTTGTTGCTCCTTGATCTATTTTTTTTTTATTGATGAAATGTTTATTGATGGGGAGGATTTCATATGAGTCGTTTTGGCTTCTTTTCTCATCCACACAGTTAAGTTTTATATCTTGCAATACTGGGCAATATTTCTGTTTTGTACAAATAAAAGGAAAAAAACAAAAAAACAAAACTTAGCACATAACTTGAGAAAATTTGTGCCTGGCAAATTATTTCTTTGTTGTACAAATTATGCTTGGTAATGAATCCTATGCCACTGAGGATCCTTTTAAATTGTGTCATATAAGGGACATGCATTTGTGGGACGAGTAGCAGAAAAAAATGGTTAAATATTCTTTACCAATGCCAAACTTTTTTCATTGCTTTGACTCTTTTTTTGAATTTGTGGCATCCACAGAGCAGAGTTAAAAAAACCAAATAAGAAATCGAGAGGCGAACATCATGAGGAGGAGGTGTCATACATTGTTAAATTGCTAGTGTGTCTTCTCTCCTCAAACTTCCCTCTTCCAATCTACCAAACAACAGTCAACAGCAAATAAAAGGTGTCTTGTATTGACATGGGGGATTTAGAAACATTCTTCTTACAAACCAATTAAATCAGAAATGAAAAAGGTTTTCGAAGTGTTTGAGATTCATTACCGAAAAGAAGGCATAATGTACCAAACACAATTTTTCTTACTTTAGAAAATAGTTATTTTTTCTTAGATATGCTTCAAAAAAACAAAAGCACCGTTCGTAAAAGTGTATCGTTACAAATGGTGTGAGTGTGGTTTCTATACCTGAAGAAGAAATAAGCTCAGGCTCTATCTATCTTAAACTTTTTAATGACGGCTTCACCAAAAGACAAAGAACATTCTCTGGGATGATTTATCTCTCCTTTTAGGAAAAATGCCCAGAGAGAAAGGAGGCAAACATAATTTAAAATGTAAGAGCTTCTGAAGGTTACTCACTGAAGCTTCTCATCTCTCGAGCAGGACTTTAAGGCACATCTTTCTACCATGGGGTCTCCTTTGTAGTCATGTATTTCTGCTCTATTATTCAATATTAAAAAGGTGTACTTATCCTGCTGCTAAAGTGGGGGTTTGACAATTCACAGCAACCACAACAGTACCAGAATAATATCTAATATATGTTTTTATGAAACTAAAAATAACAGTAAATTTGATATGATAAGTGTGCACTAAAACAAGCAGAGCAACTTATTGCTCCTTGAAGCATTTGGGCTGTCCTTCTCCAGTAATGGGTTATTCTGAATAAACATTGAAAAAACAATAATAATAATAATAATAATCATCTGCAGTGTCTCAACTGTGTTTATGAGTGAAGGATGTCTGAGCTGCGCATTTAGCTGCAGAACCAGCGCTCTATATGTGCTCTGAGGTGTTCAAGGACACTGGGAAATAAAAGCTTTCCGGTGGTGATTTATTCTGTCAACAGCAGAGGAATTAAGTTAAATTTGAAGTTGTTATCCTGAAAAGCTTGCTGTCATTCTGGGGAACTCCCCTTTTTTTTTTTTTTTTTGGAATGTCCAGGTTTTTGAGCGCAAGCTTGGAGAAAATATGGGATATTGCCATTTTGAATTGCTGAAATTTGACACATAAGAAAGCAAAAATTTAAGATGAATAGAATCTACTTTATAGAAAAGCAAAACATGTTTATCTTGCCTTTTTTTTAGGCAATATTTGATTGGGGAAAAAAAATGTATCATTCCATATGTTTCTCTAAAGCGGTTCGTAATAATGTGTTACATTGAGGTCTACACAATATCAATCCAGCTATATGTATCTGTTTTCTACTATTTCTATTCTTATGCTCATTGAGACGCAACAGGTTTAAGTCACTGTGAAGTTGCTTCCTTTGAACAAACACTGGATTTCATACAGGTCGGATCCTCTATCCACCAATAATCAAATTGATTCATGTTACAAATTTTGTTACATTTATTCAACTTCTGTCCTGTTTTATCTGGACCTGAACCCATTCGACTGCGTTTATTGAAAAAGTCCCCATAATGTGACTGCGCGCTCAGATGTACATACATTTACCCACATGCACACATCATATCCTTTTTTGGTTCACGCTGACCATCGTTTCCGTTCTGGGTTGTGTGTGACGTAGTGCTGACCGCCCACCATGATTCATTATGTAACAGTTTGTTAAGATCCGAACTTTGCGGGGTGCCATTCATCATTGTCGTCATTGTCCTGGGAAGTGATTAGACGGCTGCTGTTGTATCTATAGTCACGCATGTGTGTTTAAGTGGAGGGTTCAGCTGGAGATGAGGGCTCCTCTTGGGATAGCCATAACACAATCGCACAGTCAGAATTACTTGTGTAAGAGCTGTGCTGCAGCACGCCGGTGCTTGTTACACGCCTGCACGCAACAAAAGACGTGAGAACAAGAAAGGCATGACAGAAAAAGAGAAATGCCAATAACAGAGATCAAGGTTCCATCTGTGAGACTGCGCGTATGCGAGTGTTGGCGCAAGCGTTTGACAGCGTGTCGAGATCGTGTCTATCTGAAGACACAGACGTGAGACCTTCCAGCTATGTTGTTCGCACGGCCTCGGAGATTCAGCCGCTGTCACTCACTCAGGAAAGGGACGGTGCGCAAACACATTCCCTAAGAGGCAGTGATAATCTGGCTTCCCGCCCTAAATGCATGCAACACACTTCCAGTCGGCATGAAGACACGGTGAGGAGCTGCAAGAAACACGCACCTCGAGGACCCAGTCCTTTCGCAACATAAAATGCAACTTATGCACAAAGAAAAGCACAGTCGATTAAATGTTGTGACAAACACGGGCTGCAAAAATGCAGCGTCCTCAATCAGAGGTCAAGCTTACATTGTTTTAAGGGTTACATTTTTCCCCGACCAGGATATCTTGTTGATGGTGCAAATAGTTTAAAAATTGGAATGGCCCCTTTTGATTGAATGCAAATAAAAACTTCTGAACTTAAATATGTTTTTTTTTTTTTTTTTTTCAACACTACAACACTTGTCAACAACAAGTTGACATTTTCAAAGAAAAGCAAGAGTGATTCAGCATTATGTGGTTTTTTTTGTTGCTTGTTTGTTTTTAAGAAAGCCCACTGGAATGAAAAGCAGTGAAATGTCTTAAAAACATGACCTGCATTTCTGGCTCATATTTTCTCTTTGAAAAATGCAACATATGACTCGAATGCATCTGAATGAATGAATCTGAATCCCTACCCGCTGAAGTCTTTAATCTGCAGCCTAATATTGGCGAAAGTCCGTCATGTCTCATGGCGCATGACTTCTACGGGCTTCAATGTGCGTATTTTCACATAGTTGGATTCTAATGTATATTCTCTATCGCTACATTTGAGTTAATGTTTTCTCTGTAATTTTTGCACACTAATAAATCATCTCATGGGATGACTTATTCCAACCTGTTGTGCACAGATTGGAATAAGCCCCCTCTGAGGGGCCAACTTTGACCCTCAAATATGTTTCCTGTGTTCCTTCCCTGGTTCAGAGAAATGAGTCCCATGTGACACGTCTCTATTATTAATAGATAATACTGGATAACGGCACCAAGTCCATTAATAGACTGAAAATGGCCCATTCAAAAAGCTCAGACTTAAAATACTCTGATTCCTTATCAGATTGCTGGCAACTTCACTCTCAATGGGAGTAATTTATTCCATGTGAAAAGGAGGCGGTTATGAGCTATTAAACAATTCAAAACAAACCGATGCACCATCTGCAACGTAATTATTTGCTTTCCAAGACACAAGCTACATTTACACTTTAAATTAGATGAAGCTTCTAAAACAGACAGAAGGCCAGATTTCTACACAGTCGATGGGCATTTTCAAACAGTTGAATATTGAAAAACTATTTTCTATGACACTTTATAAAATACAAAACACACTGTTCATCTGTTTGAAAGGTCTTTATATAAAGTGGTAATATGAGTGGTTTAATATGTGTTGTGCTTAAAGCCTTAGGGGGTCTAATCTATCATCTCTCTCTCTCTCGTGTGTGCATGTTGTTGTGGTTAAGATGTGTAAAAATTACACACATGATTAGGCACACATGATAATGTAATCAAGCTGAGAAAAGAAGTAGGACTACATAAGTATATGGATTCTACCTTCTTTCTAACAAAATGTGTCTACTATCTCTCTATATATGTGTACATGTACTATTGCTTATCATATTACTGTATTTGCTGTGTTTTCATTTGTTATATTATCATTAGTAGTATTATTATTATCAAAATAAACCTAAGTCAAAAGACATAATCCAACAAAAGTCTGACAACTATAACTTAATATTTGATTTGGCCAAAAAGCAGGATTTCCAACATGTTTCCAGCCTGAATTGAAAGCCTGAGCATGAATGTTTGAGAGGATTCCCACCGGGTTCACTGTTACAGCACCTGCTTTAAGTGTCAGTGCCGGACAGGTTGTCCATGGGAGATGAAACATAATCCAACACTCAGGCAGATTTCCCTTCAGGAAAGTGATCGCATAGACATAAGTCTTCAGCTTTTTGTTAGAAGGTATATCCCCCATCAGTAAATGAGCCTCTTGGGAGTTGCATGGAATAAAAGATTCAGACGTTCAGAAGTCTTTTTAAAAGGAAATATATATAGCAGCAGTCAGGTAACACATATTATTACCTAAAAAGTATCAGTGTGAAAACTGATGCTGCTGAAATAGTCAAACTCATGAAACATTCATATAATTTGTGAACTGAACGCTTCCTCTTAGATTTACATGGTTGTGCTGCCCTCTATTGGCAGAGGACCTCAATCCACTTCACCACAAAATATTACAAGCCTTAATTATTATTCTTGGTCCTATCTTATCCAGACTGAGTCAACAGAAGAGTAATTGGAATGCACTGAGTGTCAAACAATTACTGATGCTGTGCGTTTTGAGCTTTATCTAAAAATGACAAACACTATTACAACTGTGAGGATTATTCTAAATAATTGTCTATGTGCATGGGTGACTGCAAGTGTGTGTATGTGTGTCCATTGTGTGCGATGGATATGTGACCTTGCTCTACAATAGCAGGGAGAAGAAACGAATTGCCTCCACGAGGTTGAGATTCATCACATTTTGAGGAGACAACAAGCTGCACGGTCAAATTCTGGTTGGAATACAATTAAGGTTAGGGCAAGGGTGTGTGTGTGTGTGTGTGAAAGAATTTACATGAGGAGTGATAACACCTAGACAAGATAAGACTGTAAACCTTCAAGCGCCTTATTAACCTGGAGGTTTTGTGTTGTAAATAGTCTGTATTTTAGTCAGCAGGCTCTTCCTGCTACCCTCGATTTGACATCTCAAATCCCTCTGGAATGTTTTGACCATAGACATGCCCTTTTCAAACTAAAATATGCTACCGACCCAGATTAAGTCATCATTTAATGAAGTCTTGTTGTATAAACAGCTGAAAAGCCTCCCCCAGTTTCAGTGCCACGTGCAGCTGAAGCGTGGTCAACAACAGTTCCAGGAAGCCCCCAAAATAGAGGCAGGATATGCATTGAGTAAACAAAATACAACACATTAACCTACCATGAAAAACCAAATGTCAAAGAAGTGATTCTGTGATTTATGGCAAAAAAAAAGAGCAAGGCTGCCTCTGTTGCTTTGGACTTTTCTGTACAGGTTGCTTGTGCAGATTCCATTCCATCTCTTCAAACATCTGAAGCAGAGACTCATTTCAGTTTGGGGGGGGGGGGGGGGGGGGGGGGTCACACAAAGTATATATGGCCCAGACAAGTGTTTGGGCTGAAGATACCATTGAACTCCTCCAAGGATTCTCCCCCGAAGGAGAATCACCCGGGACACATCAAGTCATTGCGCTCTCCCTCTGCGCACCGCCGCACGCCCCTAGTGGTCGTCACAGTCACCGCATTGCCCCGCCGACGTCCACCTCCACCTGGTGGACGTTCGAGGTCATTACACCTCCACCCTCATCTCTCCACACACACACACACACACACACACACACACACACACACACACACACACACACACACACACACACACACACACACACACACACACACACACACACACACTCTTTGTACATAGTGTTTGCTGTTTAATAGATTAGATCTCCATGTTAGATGTCGTTTGCTATTTGAATGTGTTGATTTATGAGATGATTTCCGAATTATTTATTTATTATGTTAGCTGAATTGAACGCTTCTTGGTGATTATTGTGTATTTATTGTTGACAATTCACTGGTTTGTAACAGTCTGTGCTCAGATCTCACACCTTCCAATTTATTTAAGATTGTTATATTTTATGCAGAAATATTAACTAACTTAAATAAACTTTTTACAAACGAGACTGATATTTTGGTATTAGCTATTTCCAGTTTATCTGGTGGTGCCCCGATTCATTATTAATACATAAATAACAAATTTATTCAAATTAATATTATTTTCATTAATAAATTATTTTTGATAATTGATTCATTTTTTTTTGTTTTTAAAGTAATTATTCAATTACTTTAGGAGTTGTTAATGAGTAAATGACCGTTTACTTCCATTAATAATTTAAATTTTTCATAAATTACTTCCAGTGATTTATTACTTTTAGTAATCTATAACTTACAGTAATTATATGCTAATAACCAACCATAAATCCCAACACAAGTAACAATTGGAGCATTATAACGCTTAATATACACATTTTTGGACATCTGCAAATCTCTTTTTTTTTGTTTAAGTGCAATGAAAAGAACCTTAAGTTGAACAATTTATAGAAAAATAAGTGCGACATCAACATGAAGTAATTTTAACTGAACTGAAGCAAAACGCAGTGACAAACTCAAAAATGTCTTTTCCAATTGGTGAATATTCCAGCCATCAGTGTTCATGTTTATCCAATTTCATCCTTGTAGTATTGCTTTGGTGCTGCAGCTGTCCACAACTTACTGATAAAAATGGAATCCCGAGGGAATAAATCGGAAAAAGCAGCTACTTCAATTGAAAAAGTAAAGTGGATGTTTTCTTTAAATTTTAATTGTTTTTGTTTTTTTTACAATTTGTAATGTCATCCTGTGGCCCAGAATGGACTCTCTGGTGAGACCGTTTTGACTCGCAGGCCTTAAGTTGGAAACAACGAATTAGGAGGAGCTCAAGAAGCTATAACTGCAAATAAACATCTTTATCATTTTTTACTGATGAGGAAACCGAGACTCACTACTAGAATATTTGATTGTGCCATATGTTATTCTGCCACTTACGACTTGAGATTTTGCCTGAAAAAAACCAAACCTGTCAATTGTGACATTTGTGTCAAACTTTTTTCTGCATAAAATGGCAGAAGGAATCAATTTCTCTCACTGGAGAAGTTAGAACATCACTTTTAGAAAAGTTAAAATGCAGATTAATTATATCCCAAACAACTTCTAAATCATTCAACATAATTCCTGCAGAGATGTGACATATTATCTTCTACACACACACACACGCACGCACGCACGCACGCACACACACACACACACACACACACACCATCAGCTTAATTCAAACAACAAATAACACTGACCTACATTTCTCACTTATAGAGACACATCTTCAATCTAATTAATGTTATTCATGTTAATGTGGGGTAATTATGCAGAGTGGTAGCACCTGGACAAACTGTGTATTGGTGGTAACACCTCTATTGCTCCGAGCCCGCATGTTAATTAAGAAGAACATCTGGCGGGAAGGAAAACACAGTGTCGAGTCGGACTGACGGGGAGATCTCCCCTGATCCGGAGTGCTGGATGCTTTGGAACAGGAGCTTGACTCAAATTTAGGATGTGCGTTTTCTCCCCCATGCCAAGATCTGCTCCAGTCCTCGCTTTCGCTGAGCTGATCCTGGTGAAGCGCAGACAGCAGATGTTGACGGCAAGTGAACATCATGGTGCTGTCACAAAATACCAACCTCATATGTTTCTATGTCTAGTGTGACGGTCCCCTGGTTCAAAACTTGGGTTTGGAGCAATAGTGTGTAGAATTTGCGTGAGAGGAGTGCCTATGTTTTCCCCAGGTATACTCTACTTTCACTTCCACAGTTCACAAGGTATGAATTTGTGATCCTGAAATTCCTGAAATTGGTCATTGACGCAATAACAAGTGTGTATAAGCATCTGTCTCACTGTTTGCCCCAGGGTGTACCTTATATTTACATATATGGATCCTCAAGTTATAGAAGACATTCAAACCTGCCAAATACTTGATTTTCTTTGTTGTGTGTCTGAAAATTTCGAGTGAAAATTAATTTTTAGGATGATGAGGCTGCAACATGCCATTAATTTACAATATTGCCGGAAGATCTGCTTTGCCTAATATAAAATCTACCAAAACAAAACCAAAGCGTCCAGAAAAATACTTGTAAACCTACAATACACACACAAAGGAATGGAGACATCATGTAATTATAAAAGACCTTGGACTCCTTGAACTCAACTCAATCTTTGTCCGATAAACCATCAGATACAGTTTTTGTAACTTTGTCCCTGAATAGAGTAGTTTGGGCATCAAGCTGGGAACCAGACAATACCAGTTGCTCGCAGCTACAAAAAAGTCCAGCAGTGCAGCAACAGCAGGTACAAGTAAACAACTGCACACATGGGAAAAGTCTTATCACAGCTCTAGTAACAGTATGTTTGTTCAGTGCTTCTATCTCTGTACTTTCAGTCTTCGCAGTCACTTCATTTTAGTGATCATATGATTGGTGGCGCAGAAGAAATCTTTTCTATTTGGAGCGTCTGTTTGTGCTTCTCAGGAGATAAAAGGTTATTAAACAGGTATTTAAGACAAAATGATTAAAAAAAATAAAACATTTTCATGACAGGAAGCAGCAATTCAACACATTTCTTCTGAGTCACTCGTCTTTTCATGTACAGTATCTGTGTTATATCTGCCTTCTTTTCACTCACCAGTCATCCACCTCGTCATGCATACTCATCTGAGCTGGAACTTGGAGCGGTGGCCAGCCGCTGCCTGCCTGTCCCATCAAACATGCATAAGAAACAGATGTATCTTTGATGTAGGCTTGTTCGTGTTGCTCCGTGTGCATGAGCGTGTGTGTGTGTGTGTGTGTGTGTGTGTGTGTGTGTGTGTGTGTGTGTGTGTGTGTGTGTGTGTGTGTGTGTGTGTGTGTGTGTGTGTGTGTGTGTGTGTGTGTGTGTGTGTGTGTGTGTGTGTGTGTGTGTGTTCTCTGCAGGCCCTGCAGGTACAAGCCCAGCTGGAGAAGCGGCTGCATGCCTCGACACACAAGGCGAGCAGGAGGGCTGCCATAGATACTCCAAATGACAAATAATCAATGAGGCAATATGTTGCCACACATTATCTTTTCCTGCACAATTCACATGTCTGGAAGCAAATTTGTGTCTGTGATGTATCACTTCAGCTTCCAATCACACCGCACTGCGCACTTTATTTTCAAGAGTAATTTATTACAGTTGACGTTTCCCAGTCGTCTAAATGTGAGGACATGGATCACTGTGAACATTCCAGCGTTATAACACCTGATTTATGGGCGCAAACATACAATATGAAGCTGCAATGAACATGCTTTTTAAAAAGAGCTATGATTGAATGTGTTTTGAATTTCATGATTCCAATTGACAGCTACTTTCTAAAACAGGTGTCAAAAATAAGGCCTGTGGGCCAAACTGGTGTGTGGGGGTGGGGGTGGGTGTGTGTGTGTGTGTGTGTGTGGGGGGGGGGGGGGGTTGGTATCTCAAGAGTAGCAGACGAACTGAGACCCAAACTGAGAAATCAATCATGCTGCGAGGAAAGCTACAAACTGGCATTAGCCTCAAATCCATGCTGTCAGGCTGAGGTTGTAAAAATATGTATAGTTCAACAGCTATAGGAGAGGTTTTTGGGACATTTCACTGTATTTTGTGCCAGAGGGTATCAATAAAATTGTCTTTATGTTGAGATTTTCAGTCATTTTTGGCAGTTCCAATTTTATTTTGTGAATATATATATACATTTTCATAACCTATATATTTGAATTCAAAGGTTATTATGGCAGTATTTAACCGCCTCGGTCCACCCAAGATGAAATTGGGCTGCATGTGACCCCTGAACTAAAATGTGTTTGACACCCCTGATCTAAAACAATCACTGCGCATTATCAAGCATTGCACGAAAAGACACACTGTCTGCCACTCTGTCACCTACTTTGTCCTTTATTCGTTTATTCTAAGCACCTAATTTTCTAACACATCCCCTTTGTCTTTTATATCAATTGATTTTTTTTTTTGTGCTGCTATTAGATTCATTTTGGTTTAATGTAGTTTAATATGAAATACTATAAATGTCTTGATTTGATGTGAATTATAAATGTGAGAGGAGCTTTCACAGAAACTTTAGTGAAAGTAGGTGATGATCAGATTTAAAATAAATGCAAAGTACTGTATATGGAAAGTCAACGGCTTTGAATGCTCTCATACAACTGAATAAAACAATAAGAAGGTATCAAGATGGACATTTCTAGTAAAACCGAGCCTGGACACTTGGGTAAATAGTGCCGATGTCTTAAAACTACTCAGTCCTCACACCTGCTCAACCGGTTTCAATTGTAGTTAAATTGTAACTCTCTAGTTGTAGCATAGCTTGATCTCTTATCTTTTTGACCATCCCAGGTATTTAAAGGTCTAGTTAAATTGTTATTGGAGAGTTTAATGCTTTTTGTTCTTCAGTCTGATTCAGATGATCCTGTCTGACATAAAACAACAGCAGATCCCAGAATAAAAGGTCTCAGTTCATCAATAATTTTGTAGGTTTTTTATATCAATATTTAAAGAACGAGAGGTTCAAAATACTATTTTGAGTATCAGCAACAACAATCGGTGATTCAATATTTTGCTGACACTGCAATTAATAGTGTGGCACTGTTCCACAAGCCTGTCATCTTTTTTAGCACCTGGAGTTGTGAATACGTCCCTTGCACCAGCCTGTAAACAAGTATAACAATGAGTCATCAGAGGGAAGAGCTTATCCTGCTCTTTGCAGGCTTCATTCATGCCAGCAGCTCCCAATTTGCTCTGTCTCCATGTGTCCACTATATGTGCTAACAAACACCCACAGCAGCGCCACAAAACTAGTGAGAAAGCGGCCTTGTCCTGTCCTCACATACGTCCCTGACCCTGTCATGTGACCCTGATCCCATTTTCCAACCAAGTCAACGCACATGCACAGAGACAGTGACACACTTTTTTTGTCTGTGTACCTCATGGAACTGTCAACCCCCCCACCCACACACACATCTTTTTCCTTTTCCAATAAGACAATTGTGTTGCTCACTCTCTATTGTGGAAGTCGGTCATTTCCACATGTGCATTTGGCCATAAAACAGCAAAGAGCCGACTAAAAGCATCCCTTTCCTGAGTAGCAGGGTCACAATTTAGCTCACATAAACACAGGACACACCTTATGGTCCATTCATCCAGCTGGGAACTTTGAGTATTACTTGATGGTAACGTCCCGTTTCCCAGTTGAGTGGGTTCACATGACAGCAACAAATAGCCAACACGTTTGCCTCATAAAGATCCACACAGAAATGACAATGAGTGTCATCAACACCCGTATCTGACAACACGTGGACGAAATAATAATGTAAAAGCACCAAAATAATTACCATTGCTTCTGCACATGTGAAAATACTGCAGATTCTGGCAGTTAGCAAACTGACACTTTTCATTTCACTTTAATTGTAACACAGTTTGTTTTGCTGTTTTTTGAATAATTTGTATCTTTACAAAATGCAATTTATCATGTAGAGGCACAGATGGTGCATTGAGTGATGTCATATTAAAGTTTGCAAGCCCTAAAAAACGTTCTCAAATAGATTTATTTTTCTTAACAGAGGGAAGTTGGACTTTTCTACTTTACAATTACCTGCAAACACAAACGGTATCATCACCCATGTACAATGACGTGAGTAATTATGCATGCTAAGTCAGTATTATCAAGAAACAACTCAAAGAGATTGATTATTGTTTCTGTAGCTACCTATGTGTGTCTTTCTAATGAAGTATTGATATTTTCACTTTATGTGTACGAAGGATGGTATTTTTTTGTTAAATTATGAGGAAATGCTAAATTTCCCAGTTAAATTAGGTTGGGGACTCTTTTTCCCACTCTGAGGTAGGATATGTCACTTTTCCCAGGTCCCCGTGTACTCCTCATTAGCCTTAACAGTTTCCAAGTCTAATAAAGTGCAGCTATTTTCACTTGAATTGTAGTAAGGTCGGTAAATAATTGAGGATTGCCAAACTTCCAAGTTTAATAGGACATTGCACATTTCCCAGTTCCTCGTGAACAGTTTGAGTGTCTTCACTTACCAGCATGTGTAGTTATTTTAACGTTAACTGTGACCAGATTGGTTTGCCACCTTGTAAATAATTAAGACATAAGGTGAGGTTGAGTTTGTTCACCTTCATTTCCCGGAACACTGTGGAACTTCCCCAGTTTCAGCATAATCAGATATAATTTTCCCACTTTGAAGTTGGACTTTCCCCACTTCCCAGTTACTCCTGAACGCACCATTTCAGTGCTGTAAAACCTTCAAGGGTTACTCAAACATGTAGAAAGGTAAAGGAGGGTTCCAGACGCTGCTCATGTGGTTTGTTAAGAGACTTTTGGGTGAACTTTGCAGTGACGTTTTCTTTTTTGCCTCTTGGAGCAGAGCTGAGGACTGACGCTGGTGTCTTTTGTGTCTCTCAGCGTGCCTCGCGCTGGGTTCCCTGAGCATTGTCATGACAACCGTGTGTACACACCGACACTGGCCTTTGAAAACAATACACCCACCAAAAGTTAACTGGCTGGCAAGTTCCCGAGAAGGTCGAGAGTGAAACACGCGCCGATACAATCACTGAAACTCAAATTACTCGCAAGGAACAAGTGCATAGATCATTTTTGTTTTTAATGGTGTAGCCTACAGAAGCAGATCGCATCCATACCTCATCCACGAGCAAAGTATTTCCCCTCCTTCAAGCGTATTCCGAGTTTGCGCTGCTGAAACTTTCGACGCTGTGAATGTGAAGGGAAAAGTTTGAAAAGCGCGTGTATATATGCACATATCCTGTCGGCTGCGGGAGCCCGATCGGTGCAGAGAAACAGCGTCCAGTGGGAGCTTTTCCTCCGCCCAGACTCTCTCGACCCACCACTGCTTCTATCAGAGGATGTTTGCTCCGCCTCGCTCAGCCCAGAAGATACATCACTGTGATCCAAAGAGGTTTCAAGTTCCTATCGGCTGACACCCTGTCTTTTCACCCTCTCTGTGATTTTCTGGCACGCTGTAATTCCCATGTCAGCACCCAAACACTGGATGTAAAACCCTCTAATTGTAACCTACCTTTAGTTTATTTTCCACAGCCTCGTTGAAGGCAATTGTGATGATTAATTTAGGACACGGCAATTATCTTAATGAGACTGTTATGAGTCTTATACTTGGACATGCAATTTTCATTACAGAACTGAGCTGACATTGGACTAATACTTTGAACTTCCCTAGTTCAAACAACCCGGGTGACATCGGCATTAACGGGGGTAATCCAGACCCACTGAATGTTTCACATGCTTCCCTTTATTCTAAGGAAATTTACATTTCACTGGAGCTGGAAAGAAACAACATACAAAAACAGCTTAATGGCCAAGACAATTATGGGTGGTATACAATAATTATTTGTACAATTGACAAAAGGTCAAATAAAAGAATTCTCAGTCACAAGGTTTGGGAATTAATCTCACACTCTTTATGGCTTGAAAAATAAGATTTACTGTAAGTTCCCTGAAAGTATGTTGCACATGAGATCAATCTGCACAGAGATTTTTATTGAGTGAGGCTGCAGAGTGTGGTATTATAATGAAGGGTTGACTCAGGGGTGGGCTTGGGCTTCTCTGTGAAGTTTGCATGTTTTCCCTTTGCTCCAGTTTCATGCCACAGTCCCCAAAGACATTAAGCTGAGTGTGAGAGTCCGGGTGATTATCCATTTCTCCCCCTGTGTTGGACTGCGGCTGTATTGTGGTGTCAGGTTTACTCAGCATGTTCAGGAATCATTTGATAAAACTCGCAAAACAGTCATAGATAAGCAAGGTCTTACGAAGTTGAATCTCAGGAACAAAACCTCAGACATTTTTGTCACTCTGAAGACTACAATGGAGACAGAGGTCTAATACCAACAGCAGATTACAGTGAAAACTGAACAAATAAATAAACCCTAAGATGTAAGTAAGCAAAAGTAAATAGTGCACATTGGAATAATGTAGTGGTAGTAGTCAACTGTAACTGAATTCCTCAACTTGGAGTTGGATAAAGCGGTATAAAAAAAGGGATGGTGGGACAGAGGCAGATGGATGTACCTTGCATGGCAACCGTCAACAGACTTTAGTGTTTGAATTTGTGTTTTGAGACAACTAAAACATTAAACATGGACGTGCTAGGCAGGTGCACTATATAAACAATTATATGATTCCTTTTGTAATGAGATTGTATTAAGCAAATTGAAAAACCTAATACATGAATATGCCTGTAAAATTCAGAAACACCTAATTAAGTAATAACATATTAACATTTAACAATAAAGTCTACCTTACAATTGACAAATTTTCTCCCGTATATTTGATTTCCCCTGTTCATGTGATGTCTGTGAACAAAATGTCAAGAAACGTGCCGTCTCCTGCTAATACTAATGAGAATTCTGTTTCCAGCTGCAGTCTCTAATACCAGTGTGGCCGGCATAAGCTTGTCAATATTGAATAAATAACATCCAGTCTTAAAATATTCAAATAAAGCTCCAATATTTAATGACTCTAGCAGATGGTATGAGCATTTGACAATAACGATCTTTCATTAGATTCAGGCCACACGGCTCTTTTACCACTAGATGGTAGTAGAGTTTTATTTACTGGTCTGTTTAGAAAACGAAACCTTATCTAAGATTTTCTCAAGTGAATTGTCCGATGTAGACTCTGGAAATACAATAAATTAAAATAAAATAAAGTTGTACCAGGTGATTCTATGTGTGGAAAAGAATCGTATGTCTAATTATAGAGACAAAAATGAACCAATATTTAACATGAAACAAATCGTAATGTGAGACAGAGAATAAAAACAATAGTTTATATACATTAAGTCATTCTTAACAATGCTTCACTGTTTTTAAAATATTAGTTGCTTTCTTTTTTGCTATGTTATGCAAAAGTAATAATGGAATTGATTGATTATTTTGAGTTGAGGGAAACAGATTTCTAAGCAAGCAATAAAGCATGGAGGAAGAAATATCTCAAATCGGTCGATAGTTTAAATACGCTGTCATTAACGTTTGCCAGAGGTTTAGTTAAAATATTTTTGCTGATCTTTGTCAAATGCGTGGTTATTTTTCTGTTTGTTAAATGTTTTCTTTCAATATTTTGTTATTGCTTGATAAATGTTTACTTTAAATATTTGACGGATAATGTATGTTAAATGTGGTGACGTCAAACATACCCGGATATCCTTGTTGAAGGGTCCGCGCGGAATCTGGGAAGTGCAGTCTTCTGTTCTAAGATTCTCCAATGGACTTTACGCAGGTGACGTGCAGTCACAAACAGACGTGAGCCAGTCGCTACGCTTCCATCGTACGCTCGCTCTGTGTTTGCTCCTTGGAGATTCCCCTTCCTTCCTGGGCTTTTTGAGGTAAACCTTCGCGGACGTACCGATACCGTTAATACCTGGCGGAGTGAGAACAAACGATTCATCACCGGCTTCAAAACAAGTGTCTGAAACATGCGACGGCCGCGGACTGCGCCGAGCTGAAGCCTTGGAGACATTAGGATAACCAAAAGTGAAACCCGGGGAGAACTTATCGTTTCCATGGCTGTGAAAAGTTAACCCGAAGCCGACCGAAAAACAGGAATATCTCCTCTCCCTCCGAATTGAGGTATGAATAACGAGTTCACGAGCGCACTTTACTGAGTATCCGGCGGCCGGGCAGGCCGGTGATGTTGAGCGAATGATTGAATGAATGGCTTTGTTTACAAGGCTCCCGGTGTCCTCGTCTCAATGGGATTGTTCGGGGAACTCGTCTGTCCACACTGTAGCTAATGTTCGTGTTGGTGACACGGCTCGCGGGCTTACCGATTGTCCACAAATAGATTGATTATGTGATCTGTGATTTTACATAAGGTTCATTTTCACCCCGCTTCTTTAATGTCAAGACCGGGATAACACAGTTACAACAGGCTGGGGCTTCTCTATTCTTGTCTGTTTATGGGAGCTTGTTGGGGTCAGAGGTCAGGCAGAGCGTTCAGACAATTAACACCAACATCAACTGGGTAAATGATAGGCAACCTCATTTAGTCTGGTTAAATGTTTGATTACATCTCAAAATATAATTCATCCTATGTCTTTATTGGGCTTGTTTCATAGTGATCTTGTAGAAAGCCGTCCAACAGGCATTGTTTTGCTTTGAGTGTGTCCACTGGGAGGGAAGAAATCAGAGAGCATGAGACAGTCAGGACATTTGGGGTGGTGTCGAGATGACAACTTACAATGTACCGTGAAATCAGCTCACATCCCCTCCGTTCCCCCCTCTTCCTCCCAGTTTGTCCCCTGAGAACAGAAATGAAATCCAATCTCTCCCTCTGGCACTGACTGTGTCAGCTGCCGTGTCTCTGGGTGCTGACTTGCAGAGGGACAGGTGGGTCCTGGACAGGTGCACCCTGAACAAAAGGGTGCAGTATCAGGAGAGTGCTTTCTTTTAGCCCTTTTTATTCGCTGTTAGCTGTACACTAGATAAGCTTTTTCTGTCCCCTGGCTAGAATCGGTGCAAGCTATTGCAAAACAATTACGTCTGCCTTTATAATGATAAAGTAATAGTGAGTAATGCCAAATGTTTCATTACACAACTGTTGTCACAGAGATTCAAGGGAAATTTGTAAGTTTTTGCAACTGTTTGGGATTACGTGAGGCTACAAGCGTTTAACAACCATGTCGTAGGCTTTTCTGTTCCTTGGACTTGTTCGTCAAAGATTACCGGAATTACTAGTTTTGATCTTAACCCTTTGTTGGTAACTTCCTTATTGACATTCCTTCCAAACTAACAATAACAGATTCATAGCAATCCTGTCACGAAATAGTTGTGCTGTACACTGGGATAGGATTCTTTTATGTGGGCTTTTGACAAATCATCAGAAGTAGGACAACTGATATCACTTCTGTTTTGAACTTCTCAAAATCACACTATCACTGTTGTGTTTTGCCCCGGTGCTTTGGTTAAGTATATGTGGCTTGTTTTAAAAGTATGTAAAAATGTTTAATACTATCACACAATATTTTTTCAGATGCACTGTAATACTAAAAGTAATTGTATGTGTAGGGTGTCATACTAGGGTTATGACATCCAGCTACCTTTCATTACAATCCAGCCAGAAATGCATCACATGGCATTTGATTTTCCCTGCTGTAAATGATCATGTGTGCTTTGGTCAGAATTGTACACTTTAAAACAGACTTTATGGTACATCTGTGGTATAGAATAACATTTTTCCAAATGGCATTACATTTTATTGAAGTGCGAAACATATAAAGACTCAACAGTAAATATTTTTTTTTAACAACCTGATGGTTTGAGTTTACAGTAAGTGCTCTATGGGTTAACACATTCAAAGGAAGCACACATGAATCTGTGTGTGGAGATCACAGGGCAGCATCTGGTTAAGTACAGGTTTAGGTAGATGACAGGTCACTGGAATTTTAAAGATGACTAATAATCAACCTGCAGCCTGCAGTGCTTCAAATGGATGTATACAAAAACCTGTGGTTTTAGGCTGTTCAAGGTCTGGTTTCATCTATGTATAATAGGCGTGTATATTGTTAGTGAGCACAGAATTCTGAGCTGGAAGAGAAGATTGGGAATGAGGTCAGTAAAGTTACATGAAGTGGAAGAAAGGACAGGGAAAGTTTGAAGGCTTATCTCGGTAATGTGCAGAGACAGTTGAGCAATGATGAGTGTTGCAGTCACCACTGTCTTCCACTTAACCCTTCACTTGCCTCCTCTTATTATAATTACCAATGGAAACCGTGTTTAGATCCTATTTCTGAGACGTGGAATAGAAAACACAAACAAATTGAGCTTTTAAATGTATGGTACGTGTGTTTTGTTTGCATATAATATAGTATACTGGAATTAGAACAGGCGATTGTATACAGAGTGTTTCTAATTTCAATCGCAGGTTTATTTTCTTTTACCCTGTTGACATTAATGAGTGAGACCTCATCAAGCCGGGACTCTATTGGGGTTTATTTAAATCTCTTGAACGCAGCCTTCCAGCTCTCCTCTGCTCGCCAGCCGAGTGCGCATGCGCCCTGCTGACACTCCAGTAATCCGCTGGAGGAGATTGCATCCTCGTCCGCCGCGCGCAGGCTCTCGGTGTGGGAGAATTAAAAGATGGGAAAGAAAAAAACATCTACGCCCGGAGAATCGCGCCAGATAACGAGGCTGTAATAGACCCGGGCGCGCAGGCAGCGTGCGATGGAGGAGGTTTAAGACATCCGGGACGACAGCGGGACCGGGGCGATGGTGTCTCCTCATGTGAAAACAAGGCTGCGCGTCTGCACGCCAAAACGCTGGGAATATGAGATGCACGCAGGCACGACCGGAGCCGGCGGAAGATGGTGAAATGTGCGGCTGACTGATTCACCTCCTCGGCTATTTCCTGCACGGCTCTCCCCCTGGCCTCGGCGTGGACACGGATCAATATTCCTCAAACAAGTCCACGCTTTGCGGTGCTGTTAATTAAAATATAAAAAAGGAAGTCGGAAAGCCCACATGCTCGCTGTTCTCAGTGATTTATGATCATCTCAATCTGGACTCATGTGATCCAGGATCGGCTCAATACCGGAGAGATACCCGAGCAGAACCAGGAAACGTGGGACTTTTTTTTTTTTTTTTGCCTAGCTGGTTTGCAAAGTATCGATACTTGTCGAGATGCATGGGAATGCAGCGTCCCCATGTTGATCAGCGCCGCTGTAATGAGACGCGTTTCCTTCAGCTGCTCCGCCTGCACAGACTTGCTCTGACAGGCTGGCAAGTCCACAGGAATCCCAGCGCAAGTTGAGGAACTCGGTGCTGGGATCAAGACCCAGATGAAGCTGTCCCTCCCAAACAAGCCTCTCCAAACAGAACATTCCTGTTGGATATTTCTCATAAGCTGAAACCTTTTTTTTTTTTTTTTTTTTAACCCCCTAAGTTTAAAGAAACGGCAAAACAAACACCTCTCTGTTCCCAGGTCTTTAAATCTTGAGTTGCTCTTTTTTTTTTTTTTTTTTTTATGTGGGAATCTGTAATTGGCTGAACAACAGAGATGACCTAATGTGTGAATTAGGCTCCAGGGCAAGAAGTTTCACCCAGTGGGACCAATGCAGCTGGGCTGTTTTACTGGTAAACCTCCGCAGCAGCTGTTAAATCGCCTGGATGTCTGAAAGAGGAGACTTGGATATTAGCATAGTTGCATTTTTGCCAACACCCCTCCCTTGAAATCCTCCTGCGCTCATGTTGTAAATAACTCAGTGGACATATTTTCTGTGACTTTTATTCTGGAACAAAAACCCCCCCCAAAAAACCAGTGCCACTATCAATCTGTCTCCAAGGACCATGGGGATTTAGTGACGTCCAGGACGGGTGTTTTTTGAACCTTCTCTTCTCCAAAGCTGGAACCGTTTGGTGGCTGCAATGCTAAAAGACAGTGGTCGGCTTCCCGTACTTGACGTTTCTGTTTTGCTGAGCATGTGCGAAAGAAAGAGGAACCAGGCATGAGACCGCATCGGCTGGGGAGATGTGTCAGAGGGAACTTGCACGAAATCATGAGTGACGCTTCCGGAGACGTGGTGCAGAGTGTTACCAGCTTGAAATTGACAAGGGACAGTATTACAAACGTTTGTTCTGGGAAAATTATATTTTTCCCCTCTCGGCGACCAACTGCTCCACTGGAATCGGCGCTCCATGCCTAAAATTACTGTTTGAATTGAGAACTTCCTGCACACACTCTGTATCCGACCCTCGTCTGCATACTTGGCCACCTGCAAGTCACACTCGTCATTTCAGCGCCATTATCTGTGATTTTCTGTTGCTCTGTGTTTAGTGTTTTTCCTGTTCGCCTTCAGACAATTTCTACTTCAAACTTAAGTCCTTGAAGGTTACAGTGAAGAAGAACTCATGATAAGGCTTCTTGCCGCAGTCCAAACAGCCTCATTGCACTAAAAACAGGATGTCTCGTTGTGACTGACTGTGTGCAACAGTGGATTCCTTGTCATCGTTTGTGCTCGAGGGAAGCGCAACAAGAGAAACTGATCTCCTCGTCGGAGCGAATTCGGAGACTGATTTTGCGATCTGCGTGGTGATGGGGAGCTCAGCCTCATCCCTCACTGCTGAGACCGAGTCGGACCATGGTTTTCGCAGCACCCCCTACCCATCTTCACCCCCTGTGGGCTGGCTTAGGAACAGCCACAGCAGTCCAGTGTGGGGCACCACCTTTATCACACGGCAGCAGCAGCACCCTCTGCCTCACCGCGAGCGCAGGTAAGAGCCAGCGCCGTCTGACCCGCTGGGTGCCAACACATCTAACGGCTGAGTGAACTCGGGGCCAGGCCTGGCCCGGCTCGGGAGGCTTGTGTTACGCATGAGTGCTGTCATTTAGTGGCGCGAGTGTAAGCACACGAGCAAGGCATCGTTTTTGCCTCGTGCTGACACCGTTTCTCCACATTGTTTGTTTCAGAAATTCGCTCCCTCTCCTGCCACAATCTTTTTTGAAACGCTGACTGGGGATTCAGTAACCTCGCAGCTACAGATCAACTCCACTGTTTCATCAAAGCTTATCTAATCAAAGCCTGCATTTTGATGTTTTTCTATGATGCACCCAAAATCTGGCTAAGCCGGATTTGTAAATCAAAATCCCACCTCCTCATAGCTCAACTCTCCCGTGTGTGTGTGCTACAATTTGGACAGCGGTGAGTGGATTGCCTGGACGGATAGACCGTTCTGACCTCTGTGAGCCCAATAAAAACCAGCCCAAGGGTAATTAGAATGTAGGTTTTGCTGTCTCCCTTAGGATTCGGCTTTTGTGAAATCTTCATAACACATCTGAGTACCCAATAATGGTGGTTACATGTGCATACACTCATTAGCCAATTCAGTAGGTGCATTCGCACAATTAATTAAATTGGCAAATACAAAGACGCATTTTAAACTCTTAATTATTCATTCGACGATATGCTCATTTTGGAGGGTGTACTTTTTAAGCAAGACTGACTTTTGGCCGCTCCTGCTGTGTATTGTCTACCAATAGATTTTACATGAGAATTGAATTAGAAAAAGTCTTATTATTAGGAGAATAATAGTCTCACTCACCACAACCAACGTTGGTACTTTTCTTTTGTGTAGTCTAAAATATACACCACATTTATTGTCTTAGATCACATGAGATTGTTAGTGGGGAGTGAGGAGATCTGTAAGTGTTATACACATAATCCAGTCAGCAGTAACCTCCTTTTCACCCCCAAAATAATTCTCACTGTGGTGAGAAGCTTCTTGATGCCTTCATTATGTACACATCCCAGTCCGGAACATTGTTTAGAGTTTTCCCAACACAACATCTTTTATAACGGCTTTTCGAACCACAAACTTTTATATTGAACTGGTCGTAGACTATTCATGGAAGAGCAGTGCTATCCATATTGACTGTGTTTCTCATTATTGACAGTGTGAAAAAACACATATTCAGTTCTGCAGGAAAGACGGCGCCACAATAATCCAGTGTTCCATTTGTTGCCGTCTGAATCGCTGTCGACATAGTGAAAGGCTGTAGTTTGTAAGAAGCTTTGAATGTGCAGCCCATCCAGCAGTTTTGACTGACTTTCTTCCAAAAGATGATCTTCTCAGCCACCCTCACTGAAACTTACTTAGAAGCGTTTCCAGTTTTCCGACAGGTTTTTTTTTTTTTTTTTTTTGAGGGGGGGTCACGTCTCCAGGAACGAAAACAGGCAGTTGATATCGACCGCCTGTCTTGTATTGAAGTTGTTGCTGAGTCACTCAGGGCATCATGGTCTGGTTGTTAGTTATTGATTTTCAGAGAGCCCGATCACATTTCCCCACAATGGATGTCATTATTTATTCAACATCAGTCTCCAGTTGGGCTTTCATCTTTTCTTGAATCCCGCCCGCCGCTCTCAATGCCTTCCTCGCAGTTACTCCACAGTTAACAGTCAAAGCTGTCATGGCTTCCACTGCTTCTTCCTCTAAGACTTTTCTATAGACAGGATGGGCTTTAGCTTATCTCTGAGCACAGTTCCATCGACCAGAGCTTAATTTATGAATGAAACTCAAGCATACCTTTTAGTGTGAGCGCAGTTTTACATCATACAGTCAACTCAAGTGTGATAAGCAATGTCTCCCAGTGTGTTTGTTCATCTCTTTGCCTCTGTATAATCAAACTACACCCTCGGTCAGCTGAGCACACGAATCCAAATGTATGAGACTCTGTGTTTCTGTCGACTGCTGCAAGGCAAAGATGCACACACTCTTACATTCTGTGACAATAGATGTTTCAGAAAGGCTGCACAACACCACTTGGAATATGCCCTCTCATCTACCCCCACTCACCATCTCTTCCCCATTGAAGTCACACTTATAGCATCTTACACACACACACAGACACACACACACACACACACCATTGTATGATACTAACAATGTTAGGCGAGCTTTGCAGATCTGTGACAGAGCATGAAATATACAAACAACAGCATACGGCTCACTATCTTGTCGTCTTATGAAACATTTTCTTTCATTTGCTTTTTGTTTCCCTTACCGTTGTCTTTTTTTGTTTTTTTTTACCTCGGAGAGTGCGTGAACTACCTTGTCCTTGGGTAATTTCAATTTGTTTTCAGCTTGCAGCGACCCATTGACTTTGAGAACTGTTTGTGTTCACTGAATCTGTTCCTTGCCTATGAAAGTTCACTCATCATAACAATCCTCTCCTTAGACAAAACCCTGCAGTAGAAGAGTAGCTATTTGTCCGGGAAAAAAAGACTAAATTGAGATAGTGTTACCATTATTAAGCAAAGTAGCTGATAACAGAATAAGATAATTTTGTTGAATTAAAATGAAAAACCTTGAGAGACTGAAAGAAATAATAGATTCTTTTATACAAAAATCCGTTCCTTAATATAAGTAAGCATGCTTGAATTAAGCAAATCAGCCATCATCTTGATGTATGTCTATCAGTATGTATATCTTACAGCTACGTGTAAGTGGATTTTTCTTGCAACAATACTTGGATTTAATCTTTTTCCTCAACATGAGCAAAGAATGCTTCCAATGACGGTTATGTTATCAAACCTATTTAGTAGACTTTTGTCCCGGAATACCTAGAAGACAACAACCATACCCACCTCCCTCGTAGCAAGGGTCCTGTCAGTAATCAACGGACTAATATTGACAGAGGAATTGAGGATTGAACCAGCAGCCTTACGAGTGAAAGACGACTTGCTCCAGTAGGAAATGTTGGTGGGTTTGATGGAGACGATGTCCTTGTTTTCTGGGGAAAACACTGAACCCCAAGTGGCACACAACATACACGGACGCTGTCGCCATTGTTGTGTGATGGCTTGAGTTATGGCCGATTGTGACTAGTCATGTAAAGTGCATTTAGACTGTTGGAGGTGTAAAAATATACAATTTAAACAAAGTCCATTCCCCACTTCTCGTTGAATGGATAACTTGAAGAACCAAAACAATAAAGAGTCTTTGTTGCAACCCTGACCTCCAGAGACAACTTTGTAAAAGCAGCTTTGTTCATGTCAGTCATGATCAAAAGTGTAAAGGGTCCTAGTTAGTACTGTTTTCATGCATTAACCCTTACAGAAGCAGTAGTGAAATCTTGTTATAACACCTTATGAGGATAATTAGGCCGCAAAAACCTTGAAACTAACATTGAATCTGTCTTATCACGAATGATGTCTTGTTTGAACAAAAACAAGCATGATTTCAGATATTATAGCTCATGAGCTGCAGTTTCAAACCTTTACAATCTCAGTATTCTCTCAGTTTCTATTCACAGCAGCTCATTGCAGTTTCATAACAATAATACGTAACTTTGTTTTCTTCTTTTCACAAACAAATGTGTTCTGCCGCACTTGGCCTTGAGCATGTGTCTGCTCTCTCAGGAGTCGATCCCAGTGTCTCCACTGGCCCAGCATGATGGATGGTGGCGTTTATCGCAGCTCCATTCCACTGGCGCTTCTCCTTTTAATTGGATTAAAACGGGTCCACTTGGGCTCAACAAGCATGGTCACTGGCTGCGTTTATGTCTGAATTACTCCCTCGCTGTTGCCTGTCTGATGAAGACAGGGCCGCGTCAGGACAGTCCACAAGCCTTCCGAATAGATTTGGCTTGCAGGCTTTGTCTCGCAGCGTGGCTTTCTTTGGAGAATAGTGCAATGATGCAGCAAAAAAAACAAACAAAAACAAAATAGTCTGTTGGCACTGCAACTGACATGATTCCAGAATTCCCCCCTCTTGTTGCTATGGAAATCTGTAGCATATGTTCAGTAACCTACTTCCATTGGGCCATAGATAAAACCACACATGGTAACCTGGCAGTCTCATACACAGAAGGAAAGCCGTGTTGGCAGATTACACTACTGGAGAAATACCATCTCAGCTCGTTAATGCTTAGCGATGTCGGATAGATGCTCGGCGAAGAGTGGTTTTTACTGGTCTACCGTCAAGGGTTTATATTAAGCTGTGTCCCAATTCAGAGGCTGCATCCTTTGGAGGGTGTACCCGACAATCGCATGGCCTTTGAAGGCTGCAAAAACCGGGAAAGATGTTCCAAAAACGAGACGCTTCAGTCTACAGAGGATTTTTGCCTTTTCTGTTTCATCATGAAGTCCAGGTTGTCAACTTGGCCTGACAGGTTGCAAGAAATATTGATTGTTCAATTTAGATTTTACATCATTATTATTAGCTGGTCGATGAAGATTAAGAACCTCGCTTATCACTAGAATGCACAATTATTTGCTCTGGATTTCAACTGAAACAATGTGCTTTTTGCACACAAGTATATTGTGAAATCTGTGGGAAATAAAGCAAGAATTATTTATCTGCATTTCAGGGTTGTTGCTTTTAAATGACACAGCTTTTTACAAAGATCTGGATCCTTTGTGATCAAAACAACCCATTTTATCCTAATTCCTATACAGGAGCTATACAGGTGACTTAAGACTGTCCGATTTTTTTGATGTGGCTATGACTGTAGATTTTTCTGCACAATGTCACTTTTCACTGAAACAGAAGGAGCAACTGCTACACCGTACTTGTACTCGTGTACAAAAGGAATACCAGTGTTAGGCAAGGCAAATTTATTTATAGAGCACCTTTCAGACAACAAGCCAATTGACATCATCATTCCTCAAATACCTTTTAAAATATATATGATCAAAACTAAAGAATGATCATTTGTCTCCTAAGTATTTCATTGGAGCACCGCTGGAGTTGCTTTGATAATAATTATGTATGAACCTACTTTTCATGTTGGTCGTTGGGAGCAGCTTTAAAGAGTGAGCAAGTGGTCAATACATTTCTGTCAGAACACTCCCTTCTTGCGCCAGTGCTTGAGTAGACGACAGTTTGAAAACAGCACACTGGCAAGTTGGAGGCATGTCATCTTGCTAATAAACAAGCGTAGTTTGACAGAATGTTCAAGGAAAAAAATTAAAACAAGATAGCATGAAGGCAGTGTCAGAAAATAAATCACTCCATTGGAGCAATGCGCAACCAGATTCAACTCAGACATTTGTATATCCATTTCCACTAAACAAGTGTTGTTTGATTGGTTTCGCTCTGTTCAGGCCACGGCTCTGGAGCCACATGTGTCAAACCTCTGGGATAGGTACCCCCCGCACAGACACACACACACAAAAAAAATAGACGCATAACACGTCAGTATTCAGAGGATCTTTTGAAATGCGACTGCCAAGTCGCACTGCTGCGACACCATTGGTGAGCCTTTTCAGGATGCAGCCGCTGAATTAGGACACACAGCAGCTTTGGCATTATGGTAACAACAAGGAAAACTCCACACTGTGCTGTCTGTCGGAGACGTTCCTCTTTGGCTGAAGGCAGTGCTGCGTCAGCAGAGCTGCTGCCCTCGAGGTTCTGGTGCCCGCTCGAACTTCAGATTAGCACAGTGCTGCGCCCCGGCCGTCTCTTCCCTTTCCTCCTCTCTGCTTCTGGAGCTTCCTGCCAGCTTCCAGCTTGCTCTGACTTCGCTCTGCACTACTGATGTCTGCCGAAACCCAGTCAGACAGTTTCCTCTCTTTAAAGATTCAAATGTCTGAGGCTGTCTCCACCACTGACAGACTGTCCCGTCAAAAATGAGCAGAGGTTGTAAAATATTCACAGAGGGCACAGCTCGAGGTCAGAAGCTGTTGATATTGTTTCTGTTCAGTATTTGCATTTTCAGAAGATCTGGTCTTTTATCTGCTAGCAATGATTCGTAGATCATAACTTTATAATGATAACTATGGCTTATGAGGCCGTGCTCAAATGTCATCCTGTAAAAAGAAAACAGGATTGAATTTTATGTAAGCAGTTGATCTTGTGCACAATATCACTCAGTGTAATTGTTGTGAACATTTACACAACATAATCCATGTTTTTACGCAATCAAAATGTCCTGTTTTCTTAACAGTGAAATATTTATTCTTTTTTTTTTTTTTTTTTTTTTTTTTTTTAAGCTGCTCAAAGTGTACAAGCCCAGTCGTGCTCATTGGAGGGATCTCTCAGCCTAAGGGTGTGCTTTCAAGTTAACTACTGTATGAGAAGAGTTTCGCAACACCAGCAACTCTTTTAATTTGCCGCTGTTTTATTACAAACTTCCCAATTATCTTCTCCCTTGTGACAAAAGTTCCACTGTTACAAACCCTGGTATCACGTCACCAAAGCTCTGGTGTCTGAGGAGAAGCACCTTATCTCTCGCTAAATGCTGGGCCCTTGATACTCGACTCAGATAAAAAAGCAATCAGCTGCATGGCTCCTTGTTTGTTGTAACGAGGAAATTCTGAACCTCTTCCAGTTGAATAAATGACTCATATTCATTCCGGTACATATTACCTGGCAGGTAGAAATAAGCTCCTACGGTTAGTAGTCGAGCTTCATACCCTGACTCATTGGCTTGGTACGGGCACATTTTTATTAAATGCAAATGCAGTTCAGGTCTTGCAAGCACGAAAAGAAAAAAAAAATATCATAATTGAAGTAAAAAACAAATGCATTTGTCTGTAATACTGTCACAGACAGATAGCATTTATCACTGACGGGGTAAAATAAGTTCTCAGCTGGGCTTCTCGGGCGTGTAAAAGTGCTGATCTAATCCCCTTCACTGGAGATTTGTGTGTTCACATACAGCAGAACACTTCAAAAATGATCACCCTTTTTACAGTCTAAGGCCACATTAACTGCTGATACGTCTACTTTATTAACGAAGAGCTTCCTGCTGTTAAACAAGTATGACTATTCGATTGGCATCATATTCCTGTCTGCAGTCGTAGTTGTAAGAAACAAAGGAGACTTGGTCAAAGCAGTGCATAGGAATCTACGAAATGCCGCAGGCCTTTTAAGTTCAGTGGTGAAACTGGCAACAGGACTAAAAAGGAGGAGTTGAGTTATATTAATATGCAAATTAAGTATTTGGGGGTTTTTTTGCTATTGAAAATACATCAATGAAAAAGGTATACCTGATGTGGTGCTTGTGTGTGTCGACTGCAGAAGGCCGTGAGTATTGTGTCTTTTGGCAGCCTTGGGGGGCTGCAGCTGATCCAAGACACACACACACACACACACACACACACACACACACACACACACACACACACACAGGGAGAACATGCTAACGCCACCCAGAAGGGTCTTCAAGCCCAAACCAAGACTCAAACCGGCGACATTCTCACAATGAGGTGAGAGTGCCAACAACTGCACCACTGTGCAGGTCTTCCAAGTATTCTCATTAAAACTAAATTCCTGGAATACCGTGAAGGAATCTCTTGAGAAGAATATACATGTTTACTCTGACTGTGTAAGCTGCTCAGATTTTGTCGACATGACCTCACATTTGTCCAATTTTTGACAGTTATGATATTTTATTGTATTATTTAACTTTAATTGAAGTGATATCACTCAAGTGAACTCTAATCAACTCTGTTGACATTTCAATAAAGTACTAAATCCTGAATTTATACTACATTAAAGCCATAACCTTTTACTATAACCTTTTACTATTGGGTTTCTTTCTATCCAGTCTATTGTGGAGAAGTCCATACAGGAGCTACAATTATAATTCTCCCTGTCAGAGAGATGAGTAAGGCTTACTGACAGGCTTGACCCAGCATGGTATAGATTGATACATTATTAACAAGGAACGCGCACACACACTCTCAACTCGGGCAACTTTATGTAAGCACATCCAGAAAGTGAGCTGTTTAGGAAAGCTTAAAGAAGATGTTTTTACTTGTACAAATCCGCACCTTTTTGTTGTTACTTAGCCTGCAGCTCTTTCATATGTGGCTTTCAGTAGCATGAACCACACACTCCCAATCGTAATGAGTACAGTTGGAGTTTCGGTTCACTCCCAGGTCTGTTTTCATACTAGAAAGATGACTCAGTGTGCTGCTCTCAGATATGCGGAACATGTTTGATTATTGTTACTAGTTGGTGGGCTAACGGGCGACAAAAATATAGAGTAAACAGTTTGTTGGGATCAAGGGTCCGCGTGTAGTTACTCGTGTTTATCCTGCAGACTTTGAGGGACCTTGTGTTTTGCAACTTTCCTAAAGCACAGCTAGTCGCAAGATAAACTGTCAGGGAGATTCTGTGTGACACTCGCTGTACGCTGACTGACGGGCCATCTGTCATATAAAAACTCTGAAGCGCTGACGAACCCTTTTTCATATTTTCGCTCTTTTGAATGTCACAATTCATTCATTAGACAGTGAGATGGATGCTTGAATTGCTAATGGCAAAATTTCAAGTTTGACATTTTGTCATGATTTGATATTTCACCTTGGAATTGAGGCCAGATATGTTTGCTCAGTAGTGAACATCTGATGCAATATTATATGATCAAGCATGAAGTGTTGATCTCAATTCGATTCATTTTGTTTAATATAGTAGTTCCTTAGATAATCATAACATCAAGTTAGTTAATGTTGAAAAACGTGATATAAAAATTATGTAGAGATTATACGAAGATATTATCAAATATTTCACAAGGTCATACATTACTCATTTAATAATGAAGATTATAAAATACCTCAAACATTCTTCCTATCAGAATTTTTTTACTTGTTCACCAATCTTTTTTATCCATTTTACTGTGAAATCAGGCTAGGATGCAAGAGCTGGAGTCCATTCCAGCCGATACAGGGCAGGGCTCATTTAACTCATCAGAACTGTAGGTCAAACCTTAAACTCATGTCCAACAAAAGTATCTAAATCAAAATATATTAATTTATCAACAACCACTCGCGCATTAATAGCGTTCACCTTTGTGTGAATGTTCACCATTGGTTCAAGCAGAACAATTCTGCCCCTACTGACCATGAAAGGTAGCACACGTTCCCTTCAGGCTCCAGGCTCCATGCCAACCTTGGAAAGGGAGTGCTAATGGCTCGCGCACAACGGCCAAATGTCTCACAGTGAGGTAGGGAGAAACTGGCGCCATGGAGCTCAGTGGATCCCTCACTACAGTTTAGTATAAGCAGTTTATGTTGAATGAATTGAAGTGGGCAGCTATAGTTGGCCCACACACTTTCATCAGTGCTATTAAAGTAAGTTTTTAAACCCTGACTGACCCATCATATGTCCAGTTTTGTACTTTCTGTACCTCTCAAATATGCCTGTTGTTTTTCCCGTTTTCTCCAAAGCCCAGAGGCCTCCTTGTAGACATTTAAGTTGTGGAGGTAAATTAACTGTTATCCTCTGATATTTTTGTTTTTTTTCCACTGTTGTTTTTAGACCTTACTCTTTTAGGTGGAGTCTGCTAAAACTGTATGATTGTGTTATACCTTGTGCCCTGTTAAGAAATAGACCAGGGGTAATTGTTGCTCTTCCTGTTGAATGAGAATCTTCGACCAAAAGCTGGTAGTTTAAAAAGCAGCAGATTCTATTGAGCACCTGAAGGCAAAAAGACAGGGTTTCAGGGGTGAGGTGTCTCTTGTACTCTCTCTCGCCCTGTCTCCCTTCACTGGAAGTTACTGGCTATCCGCCCAGGTCTGCGACACTGAGGAACTGAGGAGCTGAAGTGGGCACTTTTAGAGCAGCTCCACTGAACACAAGGCCAAGGACAAAAGGTGTGTGCATGTGTCGAGGTGTGTGTATGTAGGATGTTGTGCACACCCCTGTATGTGTGTGTGTGTGTGTGGTACATGCACACAGAAAACACTCTTTTTATGCTGGGTCGAGAAATCACATAGTATAGTGGCTCATCCTTTGGTGCAGATGTGTACCGTTTATACAAAAGTGTGTGTATGTGTGCAGCCATGAAGCAATTTTCTGTGCCCTCTTAATTTAGAGAGGCAATTGTGACTTTAGTCATTCATCGTGCGTTGCTGACATGTGATAGGTGTATTGCCTGTATAGCTCATAATAAGATAATTACGCTGGATGATAAAAGATTTCTTGAGGCTGTTTGCTTTATTAAAATGCTCCTACTTCTGCTGCAGACAGGAACATACTAAATGTGTAAAGCCTGTGCTCCAGTGAGAACCAGATCAAGTGGTTTGGCAACGTCTCCATGTGGCTGACACCATGACTTTGCACTTGTACTGGAGATAAAAAAAAAAAAACAACAACTGCCTGACAGTTATAAAAAATGGCCACCGGGTAGAACCTGTCATCAAACAGGAGGTGTTGAACCTTGTTGTTCTAGTTGTCATTGCTGTTTGCGACCTCTCAGATAAGCAGGCCTTTGGAGAGCTAAAACATTATGCGAACATGTCAAAGGTAGCATGAGGCCGCTACTTGATTATTTAGCATTTAGCTGAACTGCTGAGCATAGAGGAAGAGTGTTGTAGTCCCAGGTCCTAATAAAGAAAGAAATCTATTTAAATCACTTGAATACTGAGAGAAACAAAATGCCTGTATTTGCCAAATTTTGTGTCATTGAGCTCACATTCAGGTTTAAATGTTTAGAAAAGTCCCCATCTAAAGTAAGGAATAAATTATGAGGAAAAGTCAATAGTATGAGAGTATGCAAATAAGGGAAGTGGGTTTAGAACCATTCACTAACTTCTATTGTCTTTGATGGAAGTTCTTGTTATGTTTAATGTTTGGCAGAATTACGTAAATACATCAAGTTGAGTGAACTAAATAGGCTTGACTTTGTACCATGCATCGTGAAAACAAAGGAAAGAGCATGTCCCAGTGACAATATATGTTCATATGTATTACACATTTTCTGCCTATAATGATATTGAACAGTTAGTAACCTTTTCTTCTACAGTTTCAGGATGTTCACCTAAAAATCAAGTTCATATATTTTTAATTGATTAACTTAATCAGACAAAGTCTGACCTTTTTAAGAGTATCGACTTGGTATTTTTATCTTGCACAAAACAAAGATATTGATGATAAACTCTCACTATGCTTGCGATTGAATGAAAGATTTGACACTGTTGGATATGGTAGAATGTTGTAATGGATCTAAGAAAAGTGTAACGTGGTGCAAAGCATCCGGTTTGCAACATTTATGTATGTTTATAGAAACCGTTTTCTTTCTTGTTCCTCTGATTGGAAGGCTGAGTTTCCTCCTCACTCTGTGGGGCCCTGTTTATGCTAGAGTGCTGACTTCAGCTCAAGAGAATGAATGCAGTGCTAATGGCTCCTGACATAAAGCACTGGGACTTCTGCTTCTATACTTTTGTTGCCCCAGGGCAGAGGACACACACAGACTGCACAAGTGTAGGTAGACAATAAAACAAGCAGATATAGCACTGTAGCCGAGGATAAATATAGTCACATGGGCACACAACCCAGCAGCAAGGACCCACACACTCGACAACAACAAAAGAGGCACACTCGTGCACCTCCCTGCTGTCATTTTCCTCTTTAGAGATGACGAGAGGAAAGGACAGCATGCTGGTGGCGAGAGGTTGCCTGTAAGAGGCTCCCCTGGGTTCTGAGGATTCGCCTGATTTGAAAGGATTTAATGGAGTTGAACTAAGGGCAGTTAGCTGGCCAGGATGCATGGTGCCGCAGAGGGGAAGGGCAGGACCTGGACTCTCAAACCAACAGCCGCTGTATACTTCAACGGCTAGAAATTGTCACATGGACCGTGAGATTGTTTTTCCTGCATGCTCTAATGTGAAAACAACAAAGGATTATCAGAATATGTTTTTCTGAGAAAATAGTCTGTTTCCTGTGGGAGTATATACATTTTACAAAAACCTTCCACGTGAAAGGCTTTGTCAAAGCAGTCTGAGATGTCAGTACAGTCCTCCAACCAAGAAATAAAAGAACAATTATTGAGACCAAATCTGTGAGCTCCAGTCACTTCATAGGAAACATGCCTGCTTCTGAGATCATTGCAAGACACACTGCAGCTTCCTCGCTCTTACCACCTTGCTCTGCACCACACTAAAGTTCCCACATTGCCTTCTCTATGTTGGTGTTCACACATGAGCGGCCTGACTGACAGTGACATTTATGGGCTTGTCCGTACAGGAACCATGTCAGTCCCTCTGGGCTGTGCCTCTCCAAACCCCCGCTGTGCGGTAGGAAGTGCCCAACTGTGCGGCTTTCCACTCGAAAAGCCCTAATATAACCACCATCGATAAGTACGATCGACTGAACTGCAGGCACACACAATGATTTGTACATACAAGTCAATCCACAGTAACAGGCTGCTTTAGGTCTTTATGTGCAGGGAGGGGGAAATCATCAGAGAAGCTTAAAAAGATGGATGCCATTTTTCTCTGTTGTGTTTACACTGTTCCCTCAGAGTCCTGTTAAAGGTGTTGATATTCACAGGGTTTAAATCACCTTAAAACCAAGGGCTCAAATGGTTTACCATTAAAATTTGCCAAAGTTGCGAGTTTTGCCAGCATGAATGCACCCGTCCGTTCGTAATTCGTAATTTGGAAATTAATTTGGGCGTGGGAGGGACATGACCCTAAGTTGCTCCCACCTACCCTGCATTAGTATTCACTGAGAAGCAAGGGCCGCTAATATGAAGTGGAAGAGATCCCGTGTATTTTTGTCCAATCTGATAAGTGTCAGTCTGGAGGACTCTCCTCTCCTCTCCTCTCCTCTCCTCTCCTCTCCTCTCTGTGTGCTGTCTCCCTGGCTCTAATCAGGTGGCCACTGTGTATGGATTTACTGCCCTCAATGCCCCCAGGAGGGAGATTTGATTTTTCCCCCTTTACTGGCTAATCTTTGCCTCTCACACTCAATTTAGGGTTTGAGCCCGAGCAGAGCTGGGCAAGACCCTATTGGAATACAAAAGATTATTATTATTATTATTATTATTATTATTATTATTATTATTATTATTATTATTATTATTGTACTTTAAATTTACACATGTCGGAAGTGGCGAACCATTTAACATTTTATGGTCTTTGCCCATGTGTCCCATAGCGTAGCACCCTCTACATTGTTTTCACATTTGTAACATCTACTACGAGCACACGCTTAACATGTTTCACCCATTTGGTGGACATATGCAGCAGGTCAAGCCTCACAAAAATGTCAGTGACATCCATACTTTAAACTCAACAGGAAGTCCAATATTTTGCGTTATGAGTGAAACACGTGATGGCCTAGAGGCCAGTATATATATTTACACACAACAGGACTTCCTGATGGAAACGTATCAAATCGCAAAGGGCGTGGCCATGGCCCTCCCATGAATATCTTATGATTCGCCATGAAACAGGAAGTGATGTATAACTCTGCTCTACATGCTGCGATCTGCCTGAAACCTCACGTGTCATCACAGTGCTGCCCTGAACACATCCGTATACTAATGTCCATTCACAGTCATAGCACCATTCATCGCTAAGAGGAAGTTTAGGAATTACATTTTCACATACCATGGCCCCAAGTTATGTGATATCATCCTTGAGATTGGTAGGGATATGAAGCACATCAGGACTACGGATGGGTGCTGAATTTGGTACTTTTATAGGTACCAACCAAATTCCGTTGGTACTACCAAGTACCGATTCACGTAAAATCAAACTGTACCATTTTTCGGTACCTAAACGCATTCCTCGTGACTGTGAGGGAGAGGAAGAATTGGCAATTTTCAGAGCCGGACATGAACACAGCATTGCACGCACACAAGCATAATGACGTCAGTATCTGCAGTAGTGAAGAGAGCAAGCGTGGCTGATAGAAAGTGCTCAAAAGTACGGCTCCACGTTTCAAAATGCAATGCAGATTACCTTCGCTGCGATATATTTGACGCAAAGTGCAAGGCCAGCGGTGGGAATATTTCTGATCTGAGGATACACCTGGTTAAACACAAGATTTTTCTCAAGGCTGAAGAGATTGCTCATTTGTTTTAAATGCATTTGCCCTCAATGGACCCTCATCACACAATGTTTGAGAAAGAAATAGGAGTGCGTGGAGCTGGGTTTTAATTTGTGCATTTTTAAGAAAAAACACTATATAGATGTGAAAGGTTTTCATTGTGAACAAATTTGTGAAACAGCTGCTACAATACTAGCAGTTGGATGTTCTTTTGATATATTTGTAAGAGTTTACATATTGAGAAATGAACATGTTAAATTGAAAATGTTTGAGATTTTATAATTAAACAAATTGACATTTATTACCACATAGACACACACAAAAGTACCCAAAATTAGTACCGTTGAGTACCGGTATCGATTCACATGCACCGGGTATCGGTACCGTATCGGTTCAAATGTGAAACGTACCCATCCCTAATCAGCACCCACATAAATGTCATGTCTGTGAAATTCTCATGTTGAACTCCTCCTGCATATTAAGTCAAAGAATCTTAAAATTTGGCCATTGTATACAACAGCCCAGATGAAAAGGATATCAAAATTCTTCCGCAAAATCAAAGGCCGTGGCCTTGATGTGTAATTCTGCTGTATATGTTTCAGGCCCCGTTTACATGACAACGAATTCGAGTGTATCCGCAAAACTTTCTTCACTTTTGGGGGGTCCGTTTACAGGACACCAGTTTGTGGATGCACTGTATCAGCAAAGTTTTTAATCCGGCTCCCAAGGTGGAAAGATTCTTTCACGGCGCAAATGGAGGCTACAGAGCCTGTTACTGCGCATGCTCATCTCTCCCCCGCCCTCCTGCTCATCCAGTTGTAAACAAACATGGCGGCAGCGTAGTGGTACGACCCGCGGTCCATATTCTAGTTTTATCGTCCAGATCAGTAGTTTAATAGTTGAGACTCACCCTGATAGCATCCGATGTGTCATCAGTCAATGCGGATGTCGGATGCTCTCCATTTTCTTCTTTGATTTTAATTTTCTTTTCTAATTCCGACTGTCTCTCGTCCGCCTCCAGTCTCGGTCACGTTTTTGCTGTCCTCTCTTCCTGCAGATAATCAGTTTCCTGGACGCATGCATTCTTTCTATGGTTCTTTCATAATTTCCTATTTTCACTTTGAATGATCCTGTCTTGCTTCTCTCTGTTTTTTCTCTGCTTCACAGACATTTAATTAAAACATGACTCCATATGTTAGTGGCTGAAATAGCTTCAGTGATTCTTTAGTGGTATTAGTGGTAATAGGCATCTATTTTCATCAAGCATTTACAGCTAAACAGCAAGAGCTTTTAGAAACTGACTTTGTTCTGACTCATTGTTTACTGTTTTCCAGCCATTCTCACTCCCCTGGCTCCATGGCAGCAGCAGTGCAAGGCAGTGAGTGGTCATGTGGACGTTGCACCTTCCTAAATGCCGGTGCGGCACCCCGCTGTTCCATCTGTGAAGCACCTCGACAGAAACCGGATCTGAACCAGATCTTGCGACTGAGCAGCACTGAGGAGCATCGCTGGTCCTGTCCCCGCTGTACACTCAACAACCCCCAGGGATCAGGAGCCTGTTCAGTCTGTGGCTTCGGCCCATCCCCTGCCACTCACACACCCCCGACCACCACCATCGCTGCTACTGCCAATGGCCTCGCTCCTCCTTCCACAGAAACCCCAATGCCTACCCTCATCCCGACGGTTCTACTTGAGCCCCACGGACCGCATCCCACGAAAGAGGAAGTTTTACGGCGTTCTGAGAGTAACGGAGAAGTGTGTGGTTTGGACGTGCTGCATTCTGGCTGGGCTTGTCCTCGCTGCACGCTTCACAACACCCCTGTGGCACTCTCATGCTCAGCCTGCGGTGGGCCCAGAAAACTGTCCTTGCCTAAAATCCCCCCTGAGGCCCTGGTTGTGCCTGAGGTCCGTACACCCGTTTTAGGTTTTCCCATTCATACAAGTGGGTCGATCCCACTGCTCATTGACCTAACAGATGACTCTCCTCCAGCCCCTCCCTGTGACCCACAGGAACCTCCTCACGTCCCATCACAGTCCCTCTCCTCCCCCTTCACATCTTTCTCCTCTCTCCAGAACAATCCTGTGCCCCGCAGCAGGAGAGAGGTGCCACCCCCTGGGCGCCCACCAAACCAAGGCACTAACACTCCTAGTCCCACTTCGCCATCAACAGCCAGTGTGCCCCCACAGCCCGGCCCACAGCGGCCAGCCAAACCTAAACATGCCCAACCCCAGGAACCTTCATACAACAGCAAGCGCCTCAGTATCTTGGAGGAAGAAGATCCCCACCCACTGACCCCTCACCTTTCTGTTGCTTCCTCAGCAGCGCCTACCTGGAAGTGCCCTAGCTGCTCATTGCCCAACCAAGGAGGCTCATCAAAGTGTGAGACCTGCCGGTCGTCGCGTGTCGGCGCAGACCTCATTGATCTGGTTGGCTGTGAGACGGTACGATTTACTCCAGCCAGCCCCTCCAGCCCGGACTTCAGCACCTGGGCCTGCTCCAAGTGCACCCTGCGCAACCCCACGGGCGCACCCAAGTGCTCAGCCTGCGGTTCTTCCAAACTGCATGGCTTTCAAGAGCAGCCAGTGCCCTTGCCCCGTCTTTGTACACACTGTGGCCTCCCAGTGGGGCTAGGCCCTGCATCTTGCTCCTGTACACCATCCTCCTCCTCATCTTCCTCAGGTCATAAAACACGGAAGCAGGCCCGGGGCTATCCTCCACCATCTTCTTCTTCTGGAGCTTCATCTTCATCCAGCCTTCAGGAGAAGGTGGGACAGTGGAGCTGCCCTGCATGTACGCTGCTCAATGACATCAAGGCCAAGAACTGTGCAGCATGCCACACACCACAGCAGTACCTCACCCTTCGCAAGGTGGCTAAGCCTCTGAAGAGGAGGGAGAGCATGCATGTAGAGGCACGTCGACGGAACGATGAGGGCGAGGCCAAGGAGCTTTGGGAGAACATTGTCAGCTTCTGCAGAGAGGTAAGTGCTGCACTCATCATATCTGGAAACTTGCAAAGAAGTAGCCACATTTTTAGCTGGTTGTTAGATTATAAGCAACTTTGAGCATGGATTAAGTAAAAGAAGCAAGTTTTCCAACACCGACATGTGACAATAATCATCAGCTACTGTATTTCCATCTTATCCCATGCTTGATGGGTTTTTCCTGAGAAGCCCGCTAATTTTCATGTGCGATGCGTCACAGGGTACACATTCACTTTCAGAGCACAGTTCCCTCATTGTAATTCCTCTTTTTGTTATGGCTCTGGCATTGTTCCCGCTCCCTCAATCTCTCTAATTTCAGAGAAATGCTAATAGGTTTTGTTATTGCCTCTGTTTGCACTTGCTTCGTTAGCTGAGTTTTAAACGACCAGCGGGTAAATGTTGGCCACCTAAATGAGCATACACAGTCTCATTTTCATATCCAGACACCCAGCCCTCTGTAACAGTGCAATCGCTTCAGAAATTCAGTTTCAGGACTTGATCCCTTGCACAAGGAGGCCATAATGAGTTCAGGTTTATTGTTTGTCCTGATTAAACTCTGATTGTTATGTAGAGCTTTTTTTTCCTGAATTTGCACAGCTGGATTGGGTCAGATTCCGTTTTCTGTCCTCGGTTGACACTAAGCATTACTTCTGTATAGGAAGATATCAAACTACTTAATAGAATACATTTCACTGTGTAATAATGGAGCCGCTTGTGAGAGATTAAAACATTTTTCATCAGGCTGGATGTAATCTCTCTTTAAAGCAAACCAGATTGCTTTAATTCTGCCAAGTTATTAAAAGATCTGAAGACAGCAAACACTCTTCTTTTGTATCAATTTAATTGCTAAATGTGCATGTTTGAGTTCACTTTCAGAAATGTCACTTTGCAAAAATATTTTTGGACAGTTTTGTTTCTTAATGGAGAGAATTGGAATCATGTCTCTGTAATTACTCGGGTTTGTTGTCACAACTCCAGCATCTCTGGGTTTTAGGTCAACCAGTTTGCAACAACTGATCATTGTTATGGCGATTTCGTTTCTTGCACTCCTTGCACGTCCCACAGTGCGCCTGGATTATCTTATCGTGGATATGTTACTCAGGACTGTCTGAAGGGTACATTTTCTACCATTTGTTAAGACTGCTTAAGTAAATGAGACTAATCTGACTGGACGAGTTAAACCTCGGTCAAATGTGGGCATTTCTGAATTCAGACTCCATTTTCTGAGTTTGCCTGGGTGTCAGGTGCGTGCCCGTGTACTGGCACCTATCTCACCGTGTTTACAATAGCATGAAGTGAGGTTTGGAATACATTATTAATGGCTTCTTTGAAAGTGGCAGGGCTCACTGCTGGGAGCGTGGGAGGGAAGTTGGCTTGTCGGAAGGAAAGATATAGGAGATCCCTCATCCCCACCTTCACCTCCTCTCTTCCATATTTCAGGCAGTCATTTGAGCTGCTTAAAAAAAAAAAGAAGAAGAAATCATCTCTTTTCTGCTCAAATATTTTAGGTCTTCCTCTCTAACTCTGCTTTTCAAAGTACTTTCCCCTCTTCGGCTTCTTTTTATCCTGACTCCTTCCATCACATCTATCCCCACATGTTCATCCTCTTTTTTTGTAATTTATTTATTTTTTATTCCTCTTTGCTAATACCTCAAAATATACATTCCCCATGCCTCCCACTGCTGCCCCTCCACCCCCGCCACACCCTCTCCACATGATTGCACTCAATTCTCCAGTGTGGCAGTCAACGTGTGCATGTATGTGTGTACGTAAGTGCTGGGGTGAACACAGGGCTGGCCTATTTTTAGTGAAATAGGTGTAGAAGAGAGGAGCAGAAATTATCTGCTTTTCTATAGCAAATGTAATCGCCAACAGCATCAACTGCTGCAACTGGCTTGTAGGGGCCAAAGAGATGAAGGGGGGGTAAATTGGTAAGCAAGAGGTGCTTGGCTCTCTAATCCATCTTTGTCGAGGTAGTAACACTTGGCAAGCACAGAAACGCCAGTGGGGAACATTTAATAATGATAAAAGCTTTCGGTTTACCCTGTAACAAGAGATGTGGGCAGTGCAACCACAACAGTACAGTTCAGTACTGCCTGGCTTTCTTTCTTCACTTGTTAGAAAAAGCAGTTAGTGCTGCTGATGAAATGTATATCAATGTTATCGTGGAGTTAGTCCAGATTGCAGGATTAATGTATCTCAGAACTAAATATTCTCTTTCCACCTGAGTGCCGTTTATTTCTCTCTCCTCTTCACTTTCCGACTCTCCTTGATTGGTTTTGAGAGCGAGCGGTGTGCGCTTGATGCCAATGCCCCAGAGCGTGTCCGCTTACTCGCTGTGCCAAACAAGTAAATGCTACTAACAGCCATCAGTCCGACTTGTGAACTGTTAAACACAGCGGGGTTTGAACCGGTTCCTCTATTCTTTCTCCCTGTTAGCCTCAGAGGGAGCAACAGAAACATGCTACACTGCGACAGGTTGACTCTGATTCTTGTTTTTCCTCTTTGTGTTGTGTTTCATGCTGCCTGTTGCTCGGTGTCTTTTTCCCACAGACACTTGGATTTTGTGTGGGGGTTTTGATTTGCGCATTGGATTGGGAGCTCTGACCCCCCGCGGTGACAGGTTTTCACCGCCTGTGACAGTATTGTACGTGCCAGGCGGTACTTGGAGGCTTTTGTTTTGGGTTTGACGAGTGTAGTGCTCCAAATTTTGGCTCTATAGTCTTTTGTCACTAATTTTTAAGAGACCAGTAGGTTGTCTGGAATATGTAGCTATCTCGCTACAAGCTTACCACTCCCAACAAAAAAACACAACAAAAAACAACAAAAGAAAAAGACCTTGTGTTGCTGCCAGTTCTGAGTAGCCTGAGAGATGGCGGGATGGCGGGAAGGCAGCAGGTTTTCTGAGCTCAGCAGTGCACTGGCTGATTGCAGGCTTCTGTTTGCATGTTGGACTGTGCCCACAGATCCAGTCAGAGACACAAAAACCCTGTAGAATCTCCAACAACAGATCTTGAACATGGTCATTGTTATGTCTGGGGATGGTTTTCACAGTTAAAATTCCATGGTGTGCATTTTCGTGCTAAAGTTATTTCATATTTAAAACAGGGAATCACTGTTAATTATTGGTTCAACTCATTTAATGTTTGCTCATCATTGATTTCATGGGGGGGTGGGTCTGTTCATGCATTTATGCTAATTTAGCTTTCAGATTCTGACCTTTATGATCTTCTGCAGACTCAGGTTATCACCTCACACTCATGTTGCGCTTACACAACCGTAGAAACGCACCGCCGTCATCAGAACATCCTGTACACTCCAGATGTACGGCACACAGGCTAAATGCACTGCTATATTGTGTGGGCAGACTGCAGCAGACCAATTTGCTGATCATCATGTCTTTCAGCTGGCTTAGACTAACACTCTTTGATATGCTCATGATATAATATATGAGCGTAACTGGATACAAAAACCGCAGTGTGTTCTTGAAGTGAACGGATGAGTTCCAGACATGTCGTCGCAGCACCAAGCGTAACATCAGACATTTATTCATTAGCTGAAGTGCCATAATATCCTGCAGATAAGAGAGTGTGAAAATATACTTCGTCCCACTAAAGAGTGGGACAATTCTGGAGATAAATTCATTCTTAAAATACTGAATACCATGAATCTCTGGCAAGAGTATAGACGTATTTTAGAAAATGTGTGAAGAGTAGCATCGTTGCCCATCTCAGGCTGAATTAGGACAAAAATGAATACGTTCAACAATAAAATGCTTGAAGTACACTCAGTGGACGCTTCGCCTGCTGCTCTTGATCCAATGCAACAGCTCTGCCGTAAATTCTGCCCTGACTCTTCAACTTTAGTTGAGACTGTCAGGGCGCTATTCATTCAAGCATACTTTTGAGATTGGAGGTTTCAGCGACTCAACAGCAGTGTAATAAAGGGAAGTGTAGCTTATGTTTTGGCCTCCTTGGTAGTATAAAGGAGAACTACAACAGTTGTGTTTGTTTCAATGCAAACTGAAAAACTTCATGCGAGTAGAGTTCATCCCAGAGCAGTTATAGCGAATCGCATCAAGTACATATTGATCATCGTCACGGTATATACATATCTGTAATGCAATAAATGTGTTTCCAGACACTCTGCGTTCTTGCTTTTGTCAATCAGATTGAGTCGTACTCCACAAGATTGGGTTGACAACTGATCATATTTCACTTCAACATTTCCGCATACCTGAAGGAAAAAAACATGCGTCTGTTTAAAATTAGGCCCAAAAAGAGAAAGAACTCTGTTATTTGTAAGTACATATCTTAAAACAAAAAAGACATTAATAACACATTCCTAAGCGTTTGTTTCTTTATTTTAAGTCATATTGCAATACTCAAATGTTGTATGCTGAGCTCATTGTGCTTTCCTACAATTGTACTAAATGATGTAGCTCGGGAGTGTAGGCTATTTTAGAAGATGTGTTTAGCCTTCTTCTGATAACACCCCATATAACCATTGTTAATAGGACCAGCAATGTCTATTTGGCTGGTTCCTTAATTACAGGGCTCTCTCCACAGCAAATCATTGTGCTTTGCACTGTATTATAGTTGGCTATATTTCACATCAGAAGCTCGTACTGCTGCAACTGAGTTTAGAACCCAGGTCTCCGACACTCAAGGTCAACACCTGTCCCCGAGGGTAGACATTTTTATTACATTTCAAACGTAATGTTAATCCAATTATAATAATAGTTAGGTCACTGTGACCATTTCAATAATAGGTTGGATTTGTATTTCTCATTTATTCAATTTTTACTATGAAAGTCATTTTGTCACAAGTTTGTGTAAATTACAATACTTAAAATTGAATAACCATTCATTAGAATAAACATTCATTACATCCAGTTTTCTACATCTTCAAATTATGTTCATTGTCCATGTCGGTTATCATGGGCAAATGCAGTGATATGATCTGTTTGATTTAATGAGAATTATGATAAATGTAGGCTGGACCATTATAATAACTGCTCATATATGATTGCTATTTGTCATCATATCTATAGTATTAATTTTAACACAGCTTAACACCAGTTGAAGGCACAATTCTAGATAACAGTAGAGAGGAAGAAACCTGCGGAGTAGACCGAGAGGTGGCAGGTATCGGCTTGACCAGTTGGGGGTTAAATATTTTCTTAAATGGCGGAGAACTACGAGCAACTAAGGTAGTGCAGGCCAGAAAATCCAGCAACCACTACTGCATACAGTTTTAATACATGTTAATTCAAATTTAGCAATTATTTATTCATTCGTCCTGCCTCATCAGAGGCTGTACATTTCCCCTAGCAAAAAGCCAGAGTTCAACTCCAGCTGGGGCAGTTTGTGCATAAGGAGGCTGACTCTCTAACCCCTGATCAATGATCATAGTCCTCATTTCTCTCTTGTACTCTGCGAGTTGCAATCATTAGAATTTCAGACTGTCGGTGTAACTGTACCAAAGCTTTGCTCTCTTCCTCTGTGGTAAATTCATATCGACCTCTATGCCCTCCCGATAAAAGCCGGCAGCAGGGGTCACACCTAAGCCAGTGAACTCCAGAATCAGTAATCCTTGTGGAGACCCCAGATGAGCAAGGTGGTGAGGAAGCATTGAAGAGATTCTGTCCGGTTACCCATGCTAAATCAAGACCACAGAATTGAATTGTTGGATGGAAACTAATCAATTCGCTTCACTATAGAGATACCAGTGGGGTTCCCGCAATACATCCTGCCTGCTTCACAACCGGCTCTACCCACAGCAAAGACAACACTGGATAGGGTTTGGCATGCATGGCTATGTGCCCTCTCAGGGTTGTACAGGAGAGTTTTACATGGGCAGATAGTGTGTCGGATTGGGTGTCTTGATCTGTGAATGCATCCTCATAGTGGAGGTTCCATGTACAGTAGACATGCAGCCACATTTTAGAGTGTTGCATTTTAGCAGGTGTCTCTTCTAGGATTCTTCACGAAGGGGGCGTGTCGGTGAAAGTTGGGAGCTTTAAGCGTTACATTTGCATACTCAATAGGTAGAGCAAGTCATCTTACCAAGGTTTACTGTTCGATCTCCTATCTGGGGCTTACCATGTAGAAAAGTGTCTTATGGTGAGAGACTGAACCCCAAGAAGCTCCAAAGAGTGCGCAAGCATGGCAGCCATTGCTGTTGAGTGTCAATAAATGAGCCACTTGACCGTGACGGCTCAAAGTTAGTTTTTATGAAGGAAATGTTCCTGCTACATGAGCAAGCATGCATGACAGTTATTTTTTTCCCCTCTCTATGCCAAGATTCTGGGCTCATGTGTTGGGCTGTAGTGTCCTGTATTGATCAGAAGATCTTGTAAAAACTGCTGGAGAGTTCATCCTCAAAGCTGAAAGGCTTCTTCAGTCTTAAATTAGCCATTTGAAAACTTTTTTTTTTTTTAAGCGCCCTCGGCAACTCCTTTGGGCATCATTAAGTCAGAAGCGTGTGTTTGAATACATTTTGAATCAAAATTTGGGGTGTCGATGTTTGAACAAGTCCTTTAGGCTCCGTATCGCTTCTCCTCTCCAACCTCCTCTGTGTGTCTCTTTCTCTCCCGACCTTGTTTAGAATTCCGTGAACTTTGTGGATGACAGCTTCCCCCCTGGACCTCGCTCTGTGGGCTTCCCCGAGGGCGACAGCGTCCAGCAGCGAATCAAAAAGTGGCTGCGACCCCACGAGATCAACTGCAGCAACTTCAAAGACCGGGGCGTCAAGTGGTCCGTCTTCCGCACACCGCGACCATCCGACATCCTGCAAGGTCTCCTCGGAAACTGCTGGTGAGCTTCCACAATAAAACAAGATGAACCACAGGACACAAATAAGACGAGATAACACAGAGACAATGAAAGAGACAAAAGGAAGACTTTAAAAAGGGCTGAAAAAGCTAGGAAAGTTATACTGGTTGATGCATCGGCTCAGAACAACATAAAAAAAAAGTAGTCAAAGATTGCGAAAGTAAAATAAAACTTTTCATTCTGCTCAGTGTCTGTGAAAGGTCAGAGGAATTTAAAGCAGATAACACTTCAGTCTGTGTTCTTTTTGTATTAGTTTGCCATAGATGAACACTGCAGCCTGAAGCTAGTAGACAGAGATAGATACAGAGGCAGAGGGGCAGTGAAACATTAAGTGAAGAGCGTGAAAGCAAGAAGCTGAAAAATTAGCCTACAGAAAAAAAGAAAGGAGCCAAGCTACGACTTCAAGAAAGAGCACAGAGGAGTCGGACAGATGCACAGATACACCTGACGGGAGGATTATTCACAGGAATGTGCATCCGGACACATGTTTAATCTCCTTGTCCTTGTTCTTGGTATCTTTTGGGTTGCATTGGTGTGTGTGTGTGTGTGTGTGCGTGTGTGCGTGCGTGCGTGCGTGCGTGCTGCCAATCAGCATCTCCAACTGCGCCCACAACAGAGAGCAGCCGCTCACAAAGTCGTCCCGCACAACTTTTCACTTCATCACCAGCGTGCAAAGCTTATCAAAAATAACCCTCCCAGGAGCCATAACCCTCTCATTCGCAACAGGATGTAACCCAAATTCTTTCTTATTGGCTTCATCTCTCTCTCGCTCTCTCTCTCTCTCTCTCTCTCTCTCTCTCTCTCTCTCTCTCTCTCTCTCTCTCTCTCTCTCTCTCTCACATCTGTCCCAATAAACCAGCAAACATGGCAGCTTCTGCCCGCCAGCCAATGACAGCAGAAGAAAATTATGCCAGTCACCTTTGTCCTTGAGTACGGCTGCAACGCCAGCCTACACCGGAGTCACATTATGACCCGGCTAATTGGATTTTCATTGGGTTCTTCTTGCAGATTGGTATTTCTCCAGCGAGTGAATGAGCTGATCAGCTTCACTCAAACAGATGGAATTTACAGCTCCAATTCAAACCCATTTCCAACCCCACGCAAGGCTTGCATTAACACACAATGACGAGTGCACGATTAAAGATATTCCTTTTATCTGTGGAAATTGTGACAGTGGCTAAAGTAGCTTCTCATTTTGGTCATTTTTAGCAATTTCGTTAATAAGCAAATCAAATGGCTGCACCAGAGGTGAATCAGCAGCACACAGAGACGATTATTTTTATCTCGTTGTCGCAAAACCTCCACTTTCTGTAGTCATTCCATTAGTGTTGTATGATCTTCTACTTAGTTTCAGATGAATTAATGTTCACTTTAAAATATAGCCCTTTTAAGTTGGCTCCTGGTGTCCCCAGCTGGATTTCTCTTGTGTAAAGAAATTAGCATTTTTAGATGTATCCGGATTTTTGATTAACTAATTTCTCTTGCAAGCTAATTAGTAAAGCGAGTCAGTTTGTCTCTGCTGCAGGGTGAATGGGGAGGTAACCAAAAGGCATAGAAGCTTGACTCATCAAATGTCATTGATTTTTCAATGAGGGAAAATTATATTTAAAAACAAATCTTTCACAACTGCTTGTGGTATTTCATGAAAAAATATTATTTTTTCTTTCATTCCACAATTACAGCTTAATAACCTTAATGTCTGCCAGTCTTTCCTTTTTCATTCCTCTTTGGTTGCATCCGTTAGGCCCGACTGTCTGCCACTATCAGCTCATCGTTTTCTGTGTTTCCTTCTCCATTTGTCTCGCTGCTCGCGTTACATTTTCTTTGTTTCAACCACATCCTCTCACTCTCGCTCATCCGTCCATCGTGAGACGACGTTTCATTTTCCAGCTCATTGAGTTTGATGTCTCTGCAGGTTCCTGAGTGCGCTGGCAGTGTTGGCAGAGCGTCCAGAGCTGGTGGAGCGGGTGATGATCACCAGGACCATTTGCCAGGAGGGCGCCTATCAGGTTCGGTTATGTAAAGATGGGACATGGACGACGGTGCTTGTGGACGACATGCTGCCCTGCGACGACTACGGCTACCTCCTCTTTTCTCAGGTCAGAGGAAAGCATGTATGGGCGTCCACGGGTTTGCCTTATCGCAGAGGTAACTGGATTTACTTTTAAATTTGAAGACGTTCAACCTGCCAGTTGAAAGCATTCATCAGCTTGATCGGATTCAAATGAGGCACCCATTCGGGAAATCCAGTCGCCTTTGTGATACTTTGAGTGAGACTTCAGATGGAAATGGAGTTTTCTGCCACATTTTGACACAGCACAACTTTTCACTCTTTCACATGCATTTTCCTTTTCATACTGGAAAATCTTCCAAAGCCTGAAAATCTAATTATACCCCTAGGATCTGGGAGAGTTTGACTGCACTTTCACCACTGCAGCAGTCTCAAAGCACTTCACACTATTTTTCCACATTCACCAATTCACACTTACACACCATTGACAACGGTTGCCATACACAGTGCTCGACCGCCATTGGGAGAATTTGGGTTTGAGTTTCTTGCCCTGCACTTCTACACATGGACGGTGTGAGATTAGGGACCGAACCACTAACTTTTGGACTGGAAGATGACCCCGTTCCAGCAGAACCACAAGAGCAAAGTGTCTTTGCAGGATACTTGGTTCAGAGGATCTCCAAAACTGCAGCTCTCAGGCAGGTTTTCATAATGCTGTGGCTTGTCAGTGTGAATTCTGGGACGTCACAGGAAATGTTTGAGTTACACTAACAACAGATAGGCATGGAATATGTTATAACTACTGCACAGATCTTTCTGTAGCTTATCAAACTAATCAGAATTACACATAATATTTCAAGTGTTTGCTACTGGGTTTGACTGAAGGTAAACGCAGATATTTTAACAAAGGTTACTGCAATGTGAATCCTCATGCAGAGTTTCTCGTTGATACCGGTAAATTTCACTGTTAGTACAGATAATTGCGCTTCAGTTTGAATGGACCTGAATTTGTTTTTAGTTTATTTGGGGTTCAGCGCTACTGATGATTCATAAATTACAGCTCTACGGCTGGATTGCTAACATCTGTGGAGCTGCAGAGATCTCATAACAGCAGCTCTGAATCTGAGCCGCTGAATAGTTTTCTTCTGTCAATCTTCAGTTTTCTGATGTCAATCGGCGGCAGAGCTAAAAATAAGGATATTATTATTATTATTATTAGGGGCCTCAACTGATATGAGTGTGGCTTTGGTCTTTCTGTATGAGGTTTGCATGTTCTCTTTGTGCATGTGGAGGTTTTCTTCAGGTACTCCAGTTTCCTCGCACATGTCTCAAAACATTGAGTCTGTTCTTTAAATCTGTGGAGGCCAATAATAAATGGGCTTGCAGACCTTCTGTACACACTTAAATTTGAATAAAAATTTATCAGTTTTACTACAAAAATTTTATTATAATTAGCCTCCAGAATGACACTTTTGGAGACGTGTCAAATGAGGGGATTTTATTTATCTGATTTCTTTGTTGTTGTTGAAAAAGCCAATGATCTAGTCATTAATTTTTGCTATACATCCACAGCCTATTGAAACAGTGAAGGAACTGCATGGCGGGGGGTCACACACTGTTAGCCTCAGAGCACTTTACAACTTGGATTTTATTCACAGATTCACACACCATTTGTGATATAGCTGCTGTGCAAGGTGTTGCAGATTGGGTTCTCAAGGATGCATGAACTCAAGGAGAGGAGGACCACTGTTCAAACCGGTGACTCTGTGGTTAGAGGATGACCAGAGCCACTGACATCCCTTAAAATGCTCAATTCAAAAATAACATTATGACTGTCTTCTTTCATTATTCATGGAAAGAATTGATTAAAATGTTACGTTTAACTTTGTGAACCCTGCAGAAATGTTAAGCAGTAACTTATTAATGAGTTCAAGTGGGTTCATTATGTACCGTTTTATCACAAACACGCCTTAAAGATCCCCATGGACGATGTCTAATTAATCAGCAGTCAACAGTTGTGGAGCAAATGAGGTGTAAATTATGCAACAAAATAAGATGGGAAAAAAAGCAGGCAAATGTACTGTAATGTGCTGGAGAGACACATTTTATATCCCGTGGAGAGTCTGTTTGACCAACAACCTTGTCCTCTCCAGGAAGACTACGGAAAAAGCTCAGCGTGCTGACTGAGCTTGTTGGGGATGCAGGAACAGTAACGCACTTGTAACTCTAAGATAAGACAGAAGAAATGAGATATGCCACCTTTGTTATCAGGCTATCCAGTTCAGAAACCTTAAAACACACGTGCGCCTTGCATATCAGACTGAGCACAGCACACCTTAAAACACACTCTATAACAAAGGTGATATCCTGTTACAGATGGAGCGGTGAGTCATGGCTGAATATTTCCTCCTCTTTCCCGTCATCCCAGGCCCAGAGGAAGCAGCTATGGGTGGCGCTGATTGAGAAGGCCCTGGCCAAACTCCATGGGTCCTACTTTGCCCTGCAGGCAGGGCGTGCCATCGAGGGCCTGGCCACGCTGACGGGGGCTCCCTGCGACTCCCTCATGCTGCAAGTCAGCTCCACCAATCCCAGAGAGGAGCCCATCGACACAGACCTCATCTGGGCCAAGATGCTGAGCTCCAAAGAGGCCGGGTGAGAGGAGGGGGCTAATACATGGTTCTACATGAAGTTGGTGAAATAATAAAATTTTCTCATTAATCAAAACCCAAATTGTGAAATGGCTGCAAAGCTCCTAAGATGCTGAATGCTTATCAGTGGCTCATGTTGGTAATAAAAGCGGTTCGGTAATTGCCCCTTTGATATGTGAGCTTTCAAAGCAACATGAGACTGAAAGGCCAAATCGTCTGTGGCCAAATTGAAGGTCCATCTGCTGGAATCATTGTTTAAAGACTGATTTAATACATCAAAAGAGGGGAACAGCCTGGAAGATCAAGACATCACAGACCGTACTTAACAGAGACGCAGTACATCAGTACAGAAAAGTACAAATGAATGCAATCAATTAACCACAACTAGAAATTTGTCCTGTGGAAAATACTGGAAAAGCCTCTCTGGTTGAAGGATATTGTTCGTGATTGCCTCTGCTGTGTTCAATTCTTGCCTGTTAGGTTTCTGATGGGTGCGTCTTGTGGAGGAGGCAACATGAAAGTAGATGATGTTGTTTATGAGTCTCTGGGCCTGAGGCCTCGCCATGCCTATTCAATCCTGGATGTCCGCGATGTACAGGGTTACAGGTGAGTCCTGAATAACTCTATTAGTGTTCGTTTAATGTCCTCCTTGATCCTTTTTATTATTCAATTTGTTTTATTCTATCTTTTTAATAGTCAGTATAGTGAACACACAGGTTGAATTATTGTTTTATGTTGGGAACCTGATGTGTCACACTTCTAAATTCTACATTTTATTTACATCCACGAGTCAATATAGAAGGTGTAGAATTCTCAAATGGAAGCAGATACATCTGTAATAAACAAGAAAACTTGTACTGGTTGAATATCAAATTGACATATAGAAATTTGTATGATTACAAATTTTGAATGTAACTGAGAGGTAACATTTTAAGGTCATAACAAAGAAACTGGACATGCCTGTAAGGTTCTTTGACAGCCATGGTTTTTCCAAGTTAAAATTATTAATACTCACAATTAATAACTGTTTTTTTGAGTCATCGGATTAATTTTCATCTTCCAACAAAGTACAGAAGCAAAAGAGAAAATGACGCTTTAGTTTCAGAATAAAATTGAGATTATACTACAGAGACGATTGACATATTTCCTTAGAGAGCTGTCGATGAAGTCCGTAACTGTGATCATTATAGATTTGCAACTAAACTGCAACAGCAAAGTATTGAAATCTGCTCCGAAACTTCATCCAAATCCGATGGCGTGTCGCGGTTTAAATCATGGATTCTTTGCCGTACCTGTAAGAGAAGGCTGAGAGTAGCCACACAAAAAAAAAGAAAAATCCCAGATGTAATTTGTTTAAGTGCGACCCTCCTGTGCTGCCATAAAGCATTCAGAGAGGAAGATTGGGCTGAAGTGCCTGATCTAAAATGAGCAGGGGTCCTTCTGCTCTGAGCTTGAGAAGATTTAGCAGTTTGAAAACTGTGATCTACCTGTACCTTTTTTTTCCCCCCCCGAAAAGTAGCGACTCCAAAATGCTTTTCCATTATGCCTCCCAAGTTTTCCACTCTATCGGGGAGGCAGTAAAATGAAATGGGATGTTAAAATGGGGTGCAATCATTCATAACGGGAGCAGTACCAGTCTGCAGAGATGACTGCAGCGTTGACTAAAAGCTGCTGTCATTTTTAACCGGTCCCTATCTCCCCCCCGCCCCCCTCACCCCCCACCCCTGCGCTCCAGGTTGCTGCGGCTGCGTAATCCGTGGGGTCGCTTCTCGTGGAACGGCAGCTGGTCGGACGAGTGGGCGGACTGGCCGCAGCACCTCCGCCACGAGCTGATGGCTCATGGCAGCAGTGAAGGAGTCTTCTGGATGGAGTACACAGACTTTATAAAGTAATTCACTGATTTACTCCATTTCAAGGGTGATTTAGCAGGAGGCTGTTTAAAAAAATAATAATAAAAATTGTGGTAATTGTGCATCTGTCTAGAAGCATATTTGATTTGTTCACAGCAAACTTTGTGTTCATTTTGTGTGACGACAGATGCACCAATAAGAATATTTTAAAGCCATAACCCAGATTGTTTGTACATGAGGTTATCGAGATGTCATTACCAGTAACTCTATCTGCCCCCTAGTGGAGGCCAGACAGTATAGCATGCCTGCAGTCAAACTTCAACCAGGCTAATTTGTCAGTGACTTTCAAAATGCCCATAGATTTGAATGCGAGTGAGTGTGGTTGCTCTGTGATACACTGGGGGTCTGGCCTGGGGTGTGCCTTGCTTTCACTGATAGTCAGGTGGGTTTGGTTGCAGCCATCAGTGGCTATCAAGTTGGATAAAGCGGTGTAGAAGATGGATGGATGGAACTCATTTGTGCCAAATCTTGGCCTTGGATTGCCGTAGATAGAGGAAACTGGCGGAGCGAGCAAAAAAGCCACATACACACAGGGAAAACGCGCAAACTCGACATTACTAACCACCAACCAATACTGTGCTGCCCCCAATCATACAAATTAAAAACAATCACTACCGGGCTTCTGTCAAAACCATTGTAGCATTTTGGGTTGAAATGCATTTGGATATTTATGAGTGGAGGCTCATGTTTTCACACTCAGAACCCCTGGTGTCCATGAACATCCTTTATCTCTGCCACAATGGAAACATGAAATCTGCAAGCTGATGAGCGGCCTAATCACGTTACGCCTGTTTGGATTTCTCTGACCATCTGGTATTGACACCACATTGAGTGGCCGTGTTTTTCTTGTTTTAACAACACTGTGTTTGCTGACAAGCGCATCATACACTGGTTTCCACGCCGTGCTGTCATTGAGTGTATGTGTGTGTGTGTGTGTTAAGTGTGTGCGTGTGTTTTCTTGTATAGTGGTTGCTGTGGTTGCCAGGGATCTGGCAGGCAGAGGCTTAGTCTTGTCATGCCTCATAGTGTGTTTTGTCATATTAAATTAATTCTTTCAGTCATACTCAGCATCAAGTTCTGGCCAGAATGTCTCTTGCTTCTCTCTTGTTAAAACATATTCTATGAAAATTGGATTTTTTTTTTTTAACTCATAATTTTGATGCTGATATTGTTTTGATAGCGCTTCCTTTTTCAGTAATTCAGAGTTTAGGACTACAGATCAAAAGAAGACAAAACATTTGAGAACCAAACATTTAATGCTTTGTCTTGTGTTTCATAAAATAGTTGTTGACAATTTTATTTTTTTTTTTTACACTTTTCTTATGTTTTAAAGAACAAAGATCAAATTATTTGAGAAAACACACCGCACATGCAGTTGCAGCCCTGCTAGTTGTATTTATTTTATCCAGAATCTCTTTTAATTAACTTGTTACCTTGTGGAGGTCAGTCTCTTAACGTGACTGTAAAATTTAATCTCCGGCAATAAATCAGATCATTGTAATAATCAGATCTGAGCCTTTTACATGCTCATAAAAATCTTATAATTGGAGAACTTCGGTTTTCATGTTACAGTAAATGATCACACTTATTTCAGTGTCATATATCTGTAGTGATGTAAAATTCTAACAATTTTCCAAATATGTGATCTTGTCTTGTGGAACATGACGACACAATCAGTTGAAACATTACTTCTGTTGAGGGTTTCAAAGTTTGTTGAACCAATTTCTCATATTCTGATACAGATAAGGGCCTTCCTCAAATAAACCATATGACGATATGCAGGAATCGAATAATGATCAGATTTCTATTGTGCATGTAAACATGCTTACTGTGCACGCTTTCTTGCATTTTTTTCTGAAGCATCCATGATGCTGCACAAAGAAGACAGAACACTAAACAGAATATCAGCCTTAAAATCAATTAGGAGCAGCAAATCTAATCTGGTGTTTGAATGTGATCTTTTAACTCCCAGAAGGAGAAATTAATATTTTGGAACTAAAGTGAGAGCCCCGTTTCCTGTAAATACCTTCATTTGACTGAAGGGTGAATTCACGCACTAAACTACGCCATGTACAGTAACTGCGTCCGTCTCTTCGTCATGTCCCTCCTCGCTAACAAAGGAAGAGTGGTAATCAGTCCAGTATGGCTCTTCTCCTCAACAACTCGGACCTGAAAAATGTGCCGAGCCCAGACGAGCATCCCATCTGTCTTCTGGCAGTTTATTGCTGTCACTGACAGACAAATAATCTTTCAGCTTTGTGCTATATGACAAATCTACAGTGTGTGCCTCCCTCAACTCGTTTCACTCTGAGAAAAGACAGTGGGCAGTTCATTGGATGGATAACAAGGCCCCCGGATCAACTGATGAAGTGGGCAAATTCTTATTATGTATGATGCTTCAGAAACAAGACACGAGGGCAGGAGAGCAAGAATTATATCAGCGGATATGATTTAGCCCGGTGATCAAAATCAAGTGTAAAACTTGGGCCTTATTTCCACTCTCTCTTTTCCTCGATTGTCAAGAGGACAAAAGGAAGATGTAAGACAGTTGTCAGAGTGAGGTTAGGAAGTGATGAAACAACCAAAAGCAGACTGAAAGTGAGGAGAGAGTGTCTGTCGGGGGCTCTGCCTTTGAAGAAAGAGGTCTGATATGTTAGCAAGGTAAACTGTTTGTGTTCAGCAGCACCCTGAGAGGTTCTGCTACTGTTAGAGTGTTGCTTGGGATGCATACGAATTAAATTGGGGGGGGTGTCAGCTGGCCACGTCGGAAGCGTCTCAGAAGAACAGGATTAAATGCAGGCTCCGAAACATGCCAATAATGAATTTCACAGTCACAAATCAAGTTATCAGTGCTGCCTGCAGCCTAAACGTTCCTCTTTGCTCCGACAGGTACTTTGACTCTGTGGATATCTGTAAGATCCACTCAGACTGGCAGGAGGTGAGACTACAAGGGTGCTTCCCCAGCAAAGCCAATGGGCCGGTCACGGTCACAGCCCTCACAGTGCTGGAGAGGACGGCGCTGGAGTTTGCTCTCTTCCAAGAAGGAAGCAGGTAAACCGGGCCGTCATCAACCCTCCTGCACTCAATCCTCCCCTCCTCTTCTACACCGTGTTGATTTTCCTCCGTGATGGCCTCTCGCCACCAGACGCTCAGACACAGCCGACAGCCACCTGCTGGACCTCTGCATCATGGTGTTCCGCGCCTCCTTCGGCAGCGGAAACAAGCTCACTCTGGGCCGGCTGCTCGCTCACAGCAAGCGGGCGGTGAAGAAGTTTGTTGGCTGTGACGTCATGCTGGAGCCGGGGGAGTACGCCGTCGTCTGCTGCGCCTTCAACCACTGGCAGATGAATGTCAGCAGTTCAGGAGAGCCGCCGACACCCAGTAGGTGGACAGATGCAGTCGGCACAAACACTGCTTTTATTCATTGCTCATGGACATCCTAACTTTGCACCAGTACTAGAACATAAGCACGTATTCTGAATAAGTTCTTATAGTAGCTTTGCAGACTAAGGGTTTACTTACTTCTAGAATGTTATGCCTGATGGATATTTGTGGTTACTTAATCAAAAAGTTATTTTTATCTGTTCAAGGATTTTCAGGCAAAACAATTTCATAAAAATGGTCATCAGATCTTCAGAGAGGAAGTTAACTAGATAGTCGCTCCCTGATCTGGCTTGTAATTCCACTTTGTACCACCAGATGGTGCATTGAGTCACCCCACCCTCTTCTTGCCTTCATAACAACAGAAGACAAAAGCAGATTCTGACAATGAAATTATACAATTGCTAAAGCTGGAAATGACAGAGCAAACTGCTGAAACTCTGAGGGAAGAATGGCTCACTGCTGCCACCCAGGGCACAAACGTGGCATTACTTAAAGCATTCATGCTGTGCCTGTAACATTTAAAGTCAGGTACTGTTTGAGAAAGTCTAATATTCATCACACATTTGCAGTTTTGTTTTTGTGTGTGTAGTTATGTTAAAAAAAGTGAAGAAAAAAAACACATGACTGTTGTCCATGTATATATATTTTTCTGAATCAGTCTTTTGTCCCTTTCAGTCTCCAGCCCCACCAGCGCTGCAGCCCGGCGGCTGAGCCAAGACTTCCCTGGCTACATCCTGGCCATTTACAGCTCTCGACAGGTGATGGTGGAGCAGGTGGAAGCGACCGCCACTACGCTGGCGGATGCCATCATTCTGCTCACGGAGAACAAAGGCGAAAGACACGAGGTGCGACACACTCCAAAACCCCGAGAGCGAGTGGAGTTTTGTGGGGAAATTACCAGCAGTACGATAAGATACCTTTATTGTGTCTGAATACCCTAATGACCTTCAGTAGTTCTTCCTCGCTTCTTCCTTCTGTTTTGTTTGTGTTTTTGCAAATAAAAGAGTTCATCATTCAGGGGATCAGCTCAACTAACACAGGATGTTTTACTATTAAATTCTAAGCAACGTTTGCTTACGTTATGTTTCTGTGGGGGTCTCCCTCAGTGTGAACAGAACCAACCAGAGGTGCGTTCACGCAGATGGATGAAGCTTTCCTCTCTTAACTCAGCAGATATGAAGTGCAGAGTACTGTTTAGTTACAGACATGAGTGATTCATAAGACATGCTCAGTCTCCTTGTTCCTCTCATCATCAGGAAACTATGTTGTTCTTGTGTTGTTTTTTTTCTCTTTGAGTTTTAAATGACCTCAGTCTTTAAATGTGCGTCTCTATGGAAGGAACATCGTGTGCGTTTAAATTCTTGGCACAACAGCGACAACTTCTATATTTACTTCTAAAATATTCCAATCACAGAGGACGGGATCAATCAGGTACTAATGGCAGATGGTTTTATGCAGTTTGGGCAAATCTACTCTCATAAAAGCGACGCGCCAGCCTGGATCTGAAAGGGAATCGAAGATGGTTTATTCAAATCTCTGCCCCAAAACACATCTATGATTTATTAGGGAACTAAGTGCAACCGCTTTTTAACAATTTGTCGTACTTTGCAGTAGAAGTAGAGTTTATTGCTCCAAAAAAGAAAAAAAGTCACATTGTTACACTAACTTTGGAAAGAATCGAGCATGAAATGGAAAGAAAAAGGATATATCGCTCCGTAACGGTTCTTTCAGTGTAGATTGAAACACGTGAAAAAAAAAAAAAAAGAAAAGAAAAAACTGCATGAGTTTCTGTATAAATACTGGACGGCACATGCTGACGAAGCTGGGAAGTCTTTTTAACTCTGTAATCCACTTTGAGATAACCTTAAGATATCGTCAGCAGAATCCTGAACCCTGTTTTACCTTTACTTATGTGCACTTTATCTCCCGCATGCGCACACACACACACACACACGCATACACATACATATACATACATATACGCAGCATCTCAAAACTACGAAAAGCATATTATTCTGGCTCACCTGAGCAACTCTTCCCTGAGAGTGCTGTCACATTGCCTTGTATTTTGGCGGATGACAGAGCTTTTTAAACGATCGAGATCATCTTTGTTTAAATCATTCAGCACTCCGGCTCTCCAGGAATCCGCCGCTCGCAATAGGTGGGCTCAGCACCCGGGGGCTCTCATGGCAGCCACAGCACAAGCAGAAGTGTTTTAACAATATGGTTTGACAAAGACTTTTGGATAATAATAAATAATTTCAGCAGCTTTGGGTGGTAACAACCAAGCGCTTTGTTCTGTGAGCAGATACTGTACATGTGTCGCTGTTGTATTTTGTACACATTGGTTGTTGTTTGTGGGCAAATGATTGTAAAACTACAGCAGTGCAGAGAGTCTCATGCACTGCATCAGTGAGTAATTGTAGTCTAACAAAGAGTCGTTGCTCTTAATGGAGAATAATGCTTTTAAAGACGCAGTATCATTTGAACAATGCCAATCCGGTGCAGTAGGAGGCAGTATTGAGTCACTGAAGTACCATATTCATTTTAGCTCTTTTGAATTTGTCCTTGGATTATGTAGGTCTGCGTACGTTTTTTTTTATTTTTTGTTGTTGTTGTTGTTGTTGTTGTTGTTGTTGTTGTTGTTTTTGACAAGGTGTGTTCTGTGTTTCCACGTGTGCTCTCAGGGCCGTGAGGGCATGACGTGCTACTACCTGACCCACGGCTGGGCGGGGCTCATCGTGGTGGTGGAGAACCGCCACCCTAAGTACTACCTCCACGTCTCCTGCGACTGCACTGACAGCTTCAATGTGGTGTCCACGCGCGGCAGCCTCAAGACCATCGACAGCGTACCGCCTTTACACAGGTACACGCTTCACTCTCCCTTTTGCCGCCATTGTCTTTTATTTTCTAAACCAGCTTCATTATTTACTGCAGCAGGAACCAGAAACGGTACCAAAAGAGGAAAGTAAACGCTCTGGGAGCGTTCGCTGCAGGTGCAGCGGATATACACGCTTACATAAACGCACTGTTCCCACAGGATCACTGCTCTATATTTCTTAATAATCTACCTCGGGCTGGTCTGAGCACATTTAATAGCTGCTTTTGTTTTCTGTGGGTCCCTGTTGTGCGCTTCACACTGTTGTAGACAGACGCACACTGGCAGAGTGAAGCATGGCACAGCAGTTCACGCATCATTAAGTTTTTGTGAATTTAGTTTCTTTGAACACATTACCGCTCGCATTAATGTAAATTTAGGACCTTATCACCCCTAAAGTTATGGCCCATATAATAGGAAACTGTTAAAAGTCACCATGCATGAGGACTATGTCTTTTTATTGTAATTTTCTCCATCTAACGAGGCCATTAAGGCTCCGCGTTCGATAATAACATTCACCACTGCAAAATCACAATCTTATTCCTCATATTCTGTTCACCTGCTATTAGACAATCAGTTCATAGGTGAAAGCGTTTAGCAGCTATGTAATCACATTCAGGAGAAATTTGTGCGCTGTTTGTATTCACAAAGCGTGAATATCACACTCGAAGCTTTGATTAGGACTTGATCAGCTTCTCTTCCTCCATTAACAACATGTTAGACATACATCCAAACACATTGTACAGTAATGACACTACTAATGTTACACAGATTTATTTCTAGGCTGTCTTAAACCATATTGTTTTATTTTGTGATCATTTTTCACCTTATTAAAAGTATTGAATGGAAATGTGTGAAAGCGCTTTTGCCTAATAAGTAGCACAGACCCACGGTGAGGGAAAAAAAATTGAAACTCGTCTTAGAAAATGTATTCATAAGAAAATGTTATGCAAAAACCCGTAATCTTTAATTTAATCCTCCACCAAGATTACAGCGGCAATGACAGAATTAACTGCAGGTTCTTATTTTGCTGTATTAAAATGCGCCAAGTTGAATAAATCTCTCAAAAAGAACAGGCTGTGGCCAAACTGTCACGTGTGAGCTTCAGCCTTTAACTAAAGAAGGTCATCTGAAGGTAGTTTACCGCTACTATGTCTTTAAGAGAGGCATCACTTGATAAGGCATTGACTTAAGTGACCATGGAAACCAGCCTGTCGGGATTAGGAAAAATACAAACTAACTGAAACAGAAAACAAGTCCGACTGCAGACAAGGAAACAGCGTCCTGAGCTTTTCTCAGGACGTGGTGGAATTTAAAAAGAGAAATATTTAGTGAATGAAGTTGGACGCTTGTAAAAATGTTCATTTTGAAAGAAAGTACGTTTTCTTTAGGCTGTTGTGCCACTATCCCAAATTAAGTAGAAAACAGGCACTTAAAAAAAAAATCTATGTTGTGTTTATTTGGGCCAAGACAAATAATTACAAGTAGTTTTTGGGTATTCTTGTGAAATGAATGGTAATCAAATAAATGCATTTTTAAACGTCAGCATGAAATTCAGTCTCTTCCTCATTGTAGGCTCCATGCACAAGTGAAGAACCCTGCATTTGTATTCAGAACATTCCGCCTGTGCTTGATGCGTCTTGCCAGCAGCTTTAGAAACAGAAAACTGGAGGCTGCTCACTCTGTCTCCCTGCCCTCTGTCTCCCCCTGCAGGCAGGTGCTGGTGGTGCTTTCTCAGCTGGAGGGAAACGCCGGCTTCTCCATCACCCACCGCCTGGCCCACCGCAAGGCGGCCCAGGCCTCCCTGGGAGACTGGACCCCCACCAAGGCCACCCACAGCCCGCAGCTCACCCCAGACATTGACGGTCTGCACCGGCCCCGGCCGCTATGACCACCGCCCACCTCACCCCGCACACACAGACTTCAAACCAACGAACTGTCAAACCACTGGAAAACCAGGCAAGGCTGAGCGGCAACAACATCGAGGCCTGTGTGTTTGTGAGTCTTTTTTTGGGGGGGGGGGGGGTCCCACACATGAATGTAAAGCAGAAGCGGGCAGCATCGGTTCGCTCCCCTCGCGATGCTTTTTCATCCGGCCCTCACGCGCGCTCTGTCCCCCGCCAAACGGATGTGCCATGTCAGGATGAAATGAGGCAACGTGACCAGGACTTACTCACAAAACTCACCCGGGCACCCGAAAGGATTGAGTTCAAACTACTAGTTTTGGACTTTTTAAATCTTCTTTTTTTTTTTTTTTTTTGGTAGCTGATAGTAAGCGCTGTATGGAAAACAGAAGTCAGCCCTCACTTTCCTGCTTGGAGTCTACCCTGCTTTCAGTGAGCTTTCAATAATTGAAAAAAAAAACCCAGGGTGGAGTGCTGAAACTACTGAGCCATACGCCGGCCCCTCAACCTATGAGCCAATCACACGACCCCCCCCTCCTCAGAGACGGCGAACAAAGCGGGACACTTCCTGGCGGGTTTCTGCCCCGTCCTCAGAACGGTACCGTTTGAGCCAAACTCGACGAATTCTACCCACCGTCATACATGTTTTTATTCATTTTGTAGAACATAACACATGTCAGTCTTACTTGTTTTCGATACAGCCCGTGGTGGGTTTTTTTTGGTCCATATCTGTGTTTTTGAGGTTGTAGAAAAAGCCATCATCCACATAGTGCTGTGTGTCCTCCGTCACCACAGTGCTCTCGGGCACTCTCTCTAGCTCAGGACCAAACTATTTACACGTGCAGTCAGTCGGAGGTAAATCTTAAGCTGCTCCAGCTGGAAGAGCTTCTTTCCTCATTGTCCCTGCTGTTGATGTCGGAAAGTGGTTCCCAACCTGGATCCTGGCGGGTTTCATCCCCCTACACTTTAAAGACCCCCCGCTGTTATCTTTGGTTTTACTGAGGAAGACTCCTGATGGTGGCGAGAATCTACATGTTAGGCTTCACTGTGATGTAGGAGATCGTTGCTCCCGCCGTTGTAAGAGACGCCACATCCGCCCGCCGTGTTATGACTGTGAGTTTTTATCTCCTGAACCCTGAGACATAATACAAATCCCACTGTGGTGCTTAAGATAGAACAACTTTATAATTTAGTCCCCCCCCCTCCCCCCCCTACAGATAATCGCACGCCACACCTCCTTCCTCATGCTCCTTTTAATTCCTCTTGCTCGGTTTGGAGCCTCGGCGCCGGAGGCGAGTCGTTGCATGATCAACTTTATAGCTGACCCTCAGGCGCGCCGGCTTTTCTCGTTTACTTCAGAAGTCGGTTTATGTCTTTACGCATAAATTAACCGTTGGGGAGTGAGTTTTCTCCTCCAGTCCTTGCGTCTCGCCGCGTCTCGCGCTCATCAGTAGCGCTCATCTGTAGCGCCCCGTGATTCGTGTCTGATCTTCCTCGGTACTGACTGCCAGTTAACTTTCTTTTTCCTCGCACAGTTCTGTCAGTTATGTCGATTTTAAACTTTGGTGTACTTAAGGAGGAGCTGGTGGCTGTTTGCACAGTCAGTTTGCCATAGGGGAGCTCTTAAGAGGAGCTGGCGAGTTTACTTTGGGAGGTCCGGGACCACTGTTGTTTGTTCGGGAGCGACCCTCCCCCAAGAATACACCCGACAGAATGTTGGCGACAAACACGGGCGTCCTCTCGAAATAACAAATGACCATTTTGTCGTGACTTGGGAGCACGTAATGAGAGAAGAGACCCCTGAGACATGTTGCGACACAAAAAATTGTTTAGTCTCAAATGCTCCGATGTGATGCCTACAGCTGGGTTTGGTTTTGTTTTTTTTCAATGTGGGTCCTCATTTAGCACCGCCCACTTGTTCTTTTCCCATTTCCTCACTGTCAAAGCCATCGGTCCTGTTTCACTGAGCAACTTTTAGTCCTCACCACGGAAATGTTGATGTTCCATCAGGGAAAAAGTGGGAAGATTAAAGTGGTACGATAGTAACAGGAGGGAGTGGGAGACTTTCCTTTACGAAAATTGATGTCTTACTCTTTGTAGTGAGATTGGGGGAAAAACTTGAAAAGCTGATAAGCAAAAATCCCGAAAGCATGCATCCATTAGACGATTGTCTCGTAGTGGAATTTTTTGTTTTAGATTTAGAGTCATTTCAGATTGAATCTCCTGAAGGAGCCGGGTCACTCCCTGGAGTGTCTCCATGTGTGCACTCCCGGCTCCCTCAGGACGCTTTCTGGACGCTGTGCGGTGTCCTCAACAAAATCTGAAGCTGAAGTGACTGTAAATATGTTTTCCAAAGAAACATACATGACCACTTTGTGCGTTTTGTCTTCTCTCTGTGTGTGTGTGTGTGTGTGTGTGTGTGTGTGTGTGTGTGTGTGTGTGTGTGTGTGTGTGTGTGTGTGTGTGTGTGTGTGTGTGTGTGTGTGTGTGTGTGTGTGTGTGTGTGTGTGTGTGTGTGTGTGCGTGCGTGCGTGCGTGTGTGTGTCACAGTTCGAGAGCTGTGAACTTGGTGTCTAATTTATTTGTACAAGTGATTCGCAGGCCTGTTTTTCTTATGAATGCTGTTGCATACTGAGCTGACGACTGACAGAAAAAGGAATGTGATGACTTGTGGCTTCATTCTGAGCCCAGGCGGATTCACTTGACAGGAAATGAAGCTGCACTGAAACACCTGCAAATTGAAGTGTCACTGCTGGATGACTTTACATTGACATGAGATTTATTTTTCCTTGTAATATTGTGTCTTTCTTCGTCATGTTATTGTCATTTTTTTTTTAATGGCTCGTTTGTGTTCAACAAACCCTCCTCCTCCTCGTCTGTGCTTCAGTGGCGCCCCCTGCTGTTCAACACAGGTGACCCCTCTCAGCTGATGCGATTCCTTTCTCTCCTCTTTTGGTGTCCTGATAACTCCTTGTAAATTGTACAGTCTGCAAACTCTAAAGTCACACAAAAGATGAAAGAATAAAAAGAGCTCAACTGACCCTCTTGAACTTGTAAACAAAATGAAATTATAATAGCAGAAATAAACAAAATAACCCAATACTGGAGAAAAAAAATGACGAATGTGATATACATATATATAAATATATTTTATTGATCTTTTTTGGCGGAGGGGGCAGGGTAAAGGTATATGTGTACAAACATATGTATGTTTAATTTTCAATCTCAGGTTCCAATGGACCAAATAAATTTTTTTAAATTAACAGGCTCCAATGGTCGTTATTACAAACACTGTTTACCTGAGACAAAATGTTTCAACGTTTATACAGCAGCAACAAAAGGCTTTTTATGGTTTTTCAGAAACAAGCACATACATATGTGTCTTAACTCACCATGTCCACTTTTAAGCCTCTTCTGTAGGATTAGGTTTGCACAAGTAAAAAGAATACTGTCCAATGTTACTGGGATGAGAAGATTGTTCCCAGACTGGTGTAGTGGTCAAATGTGTGATACACTGTAAGTAAAGTCCATTTACTGTTTTATGGGTCATTCCTGCTGGCTGTTTCTGCTCTACAGGCTGACAACTCTAAACATTACATGAAGCCTCAATAATTAAACATGTTGCTGCTCTGAATCCGCTTTATAGTCATCTGCTTCATGTTCAGCCACAGATTACATCCGGTGGACATCAAAGTCTCATTATATCTTCTCTGTATATTTTATAGTGCAGAGCTGCTGCAGTGGCTAAGATGCACCTTCCAGATTTGATTTTTATTGCATTTCTATGTTTCTTCTGTGCCTCTTTAAGTATTCCCACAGTCAAACATATCTTTCTTTTTTTTTTTGCCATGTTTTAATTGTGCCTATGGTTGCTTTTAAACTCCAACTTTCTCCCACCATACAAATGCACGGTGTGCATGTTTAACTCACTGGTGTCTCTAAATTGTGATAATATTCAAGGTGTACCCCATCTTCATCCCGATGTTGGCAGGACAATCTCCAGTTCTTATCTGACGTTGGTCTAGATAATATGAGGGTGAAGGCAGGACACACACGGGAGAGGTCAACAGTTCACCACAGTGAAAACACAGAGGGAAACTTAGATTTTCAAGGCAAGGCACATTTATTTATAGAGCACCATTCAAACAGGGCTTTTCACAGTGCTTTACAAAGAAACAGGTACCTAAAACATTTCACTGCACATTTCAGTGCAGCTTTGAATATCCAATGTGAGAATTACAAAACAAATAGTAAAACAAAAGTATTGGAAATACAGGTAAACATCAGGATTAATATCCAGTAAAGCCAAGGATTTGGGATTAGGTAAGGTAAATTAAAAACTAAATGAAACAGTCCTAAGGATTCCTGTTTTGAAAAGTAATTGTGAAATCTATAAATAACTACAGAGAAGTTACTAGTAAACCATTTAAAAGTTTGACTGTGGTTTTTCCCCACTAGTTTACTGTCCAACATGAACATCTCTTTGCTCTCCAGTTCTTGGCCTGTGACTTGCCTCCTCTCCTCTCATGACATGAGTATCTTTTTGCAGGCTGCTTTATGTTTCAGAGTACCGGTACCTCTCTGGCGTCTGCACTTTTTCTGGAATACAAGACTCTGACACCCCCCTCCCTTCCCCTGCGAGCTCCTGGTGACAGTCTCCACCTCTTCTTCCAAAAACCTCCACCTACCCCTCCCTTCACCCCACCCTCCCAATTCCTCGACTAAAAGAGTGCCCGGGCTGTGCTCTCCACTCCTCTTTTTCATCTGTTCCCACCTTCTTTAGGGGCAAACGCCTTCCCCTTCCCCTTCCCTCCCCACCCTGTCACGCTCCCTCTCCCACTTAGTGGTCTTCCCTCTTAACCTCAGATTACAGGGCGACTCTCTGAGGTGGTAAGGGTTACAGTCGTCTCGCCTAAAACTGGCAGGGCTCCATGAATGAGGTGGTTTCATCCAGCATAAGGAGTTGTCAGTCACTCTCTTTATCGAACCGAGAAAATCATCGAGAAGCTACCCGGCTCATCTGAAAGTGAAAGGTAATGACCACTGAACTATCTCTCCACCCATCTCAGTGTTTGGACATACCTACGGCTGCTCGAGTGAGGTCTGCATGGCAAGGCAGGCTGAAAATGTGGTAATGCTGTGGTTAGTTAGTCAGTCGAAGGCATCCTGAAGACCATGAGAGGGGTTGGGGATATCGTCAAGACAGGTGAAGGAAGAAAGGTGAAAAACATGTCTTCCCAAGGGAAATCTGTTCTTTTCTAGCTCCCTGCTTCCCTCGGTGCTCTGTAGATACCGAAGAACTAATTAGATATAAGCCTTTCAATTTAGTCTGCGCACATGATAAGGCTAAATCACTCCCAAGCAACACTTGGTATGAAATTGAAAAGATAGAGTTTCCAAAAGTGGAAGAAAACTTCTTTTTTGCAACGTTATGCTGGAAAAGGAGCACTGTGAGCACTGAAGAGTGTCTCAGGGTGATAAAGTGAAGCATTTATTGAGTTTGAGTTTCATTACATCAAGTTGCATGAAGGTTTGTGGATTGATTTTTAAAGCCGGGGAAACTACAGCTGTACTTCGCAGGGAAGTACCTGTATTACCCTGCAAAAAAAACAACCAAAAACCAGCCCGAGGCACATACAGGAACATGCATGAATTATTTCAAGCTTGAAGAATTTAATGGTTGTATGTTGACTGCTACGTCGTTTCTGGCAGAGAAGTGTGCGCCACTGCCACCACTGGATGATCACATTTCTCCAGCCCCTTACTTTCACTGGTGCAAGGCTAAAGTGAATAAATCATGCAAACAGGGAGGGGCGGCTCTGGATGGTCAGGGAGGGAGGATTTCAGTCAGGGCAAGGGCACAATGGACACACCTCCAAGAACATGCCTGATGGCGCCTCCGCTGGACTTTCTGTCATCGGGGCCAGAGAATCTCTGCTGGAGACCGGGGTGTATTTTCAAGCCTGGAAATCAGTCCTGGCTTTTAGTCTCAACGTATTCTTCAGATACCCACACTGTGTCCCAGTCAGGGCAGTGTTGCCTTTCACTTTTAGAATTTAAAGACCCTGAAAATGTCATATTTTACAGACCGGCCTATCTTTATACACATCTTCAATAACCGCCTGGACGTGCAGTCGCTGGTTGTGAATGCCTTTCGTAGGTCAGGAATAATTCAAACCCTGTGTGGACTCTTCTAAAAGCAGCACTATGTTGTTGTTGTGTTTTTTTTTTTCATTGGATGCCTTTCTCTAAAGAACTCTTGTGAAACTGGATGTTCTTCCCACAGCGTCCACCGTCACCAGCCCTGCTTCTTCTCATTTGTCAGCTGGACGGGGGTCCGCGCCACTGACCGGCTCTGCTGTGCGTCTGTCAGCACATGGCACACAACCCAACTGATTTGACAGATTCTGTGATTTAGAGTGTTGAAGGGGCACTAATCGGAATCTGTCTGCTGTTTTTGAGATCCTGTTTCGGGGTCGAGTTTGAGTGGCAGATCTTTTCTGGATGATTTCGTTTGGTCGAGAGAGTTCACAAATGTGGGGTCAGCACAGGGAGACTTTACCGAGCGCACAAAGCACAAGAGCTCATAATTCCTAAATCCTTGAATTGATTTGCATGTGATCCAAACATTCGACTAATAAGGCGGCATCAGCGTGAAGGAATAATGAGCAACTTTCAGTTGTTACCGTTAAGAGAGGCCCACACAACATAACTCCATCTTTCCAAATAGCCAATGTGCATCATGCAGACAAACAGTCATTACTTACTGTACATATTAATTCATAAATACATACCTCAAAGTTTTTCTTTACGAGCAGTAATTATAGACGATGGTTACAGAAATATTACTGTACAGGCAACTTTAGAAAAGTAGACGTAAATTAACATTTCCTGTTTGAACCACTCTGACACACTTCCACTGATGCACAGGCAGTGAAATGGACCAAACCATTGTGAGGCAGATGGGGGTGTTTGAGTTCTCTCTCTTAATTTTGGGAACATTTAATCATATTTATATCATTATGAAGTTTTTCTTTTACGTTTTGTGAGTGTTTTCTTCACTCTTATCATAATACCTGAAAGGTGAGCAGCATTTTTAAGAATTCAATTGAGATTATGGTTTAAGAAATAGGAAAGTTTTTCGATTTTACGGATTATGATTATAATCTCAGGAGCTGTATTTGTACTGAAATTATTAAAATAATGAAATACAAAACAAACAAAAAAACAATAAACTGTTTCAGTATCTCTCCAATACTTCTAAAATATATTGACAATTAGTTCAATCAGATTATGGGGAACATTGTATATTACATGTTGACACTGAACTGTGATCCTATTTGAAACATTCTTAGCTTTTGTAGTTTTTATATTTACATACATCGTCTCTGTGATGTTGCAGCTTCTTGCAGTACACCCGTACCTCAGCTTCTGTTGACCAACAATAGTATGGTCGCACCAGGCTGATATGTGTGTTACAGGTACACACATTGTGTTACTTAATTCATGCTTAAGGTACTTTATTTGTTACAAAACATGTTATTTCGGGAGGGTTTGACTCATGGAATTTTACAGTTTGAGCCTTTCACAGAGAAATATATACTATTTAGAAATATCTTTAGGTTCTAAACAAAAGAACGAGTGCTTGTGGGTCAATCGAGCAGCTTTCCAACAGATCTTATTGGATACTGCATCATGTGATACAGTATATATGATCAACATAGTAATGTGTTATTTATATTTCAATATGTATTCATTTCTCTCCTTGTAAAAGCTCAGAGTGATAACATGGCATCCCAGATTCCAGCACTCCCCCAGTCCTTCGCTCCGGGGATCGACAGCGTCTTTTCCGACCAGTCCGGCTTTCACTCTCTGGACTCTAACGTGCCTGGCCTCTCTCAGGTGATTCTCAACAAGCTCAACATGAAGGACTACGGAGAATACAGGTGAAAACTGCTTGTAAACTGTATAGAAAACCCAATGTTGACTGTTTTCTGTTATTTTGGTCAAAGTTAAGGCTGCGTGTCTTATTCTAACCAGGTCGGCCGTGGAGGGAAAGGTTCAAGGCATCTCATTCCGTAACTACAAGGAGATGTTCCAGAAGATGGAGGAGACCTTCAAGTTCTGCACCGGCTGCAACAAACTCCCCGACCAGCTGGGCGAGGGCCAGAGCCTGAAACGCTGTGTGAAGTGAGTGCGAAGCCACAAGCGAAGAGCGATGCTCCACAACGGTTGGGTCTGTTGAGAATAAATCTCAGCATTCTGGCATTAACGCCGATTAGCATTAATCATTGTTGACAGTCGAATTATTTTAGGAAAGTAAACCTGCACTGTTGTCCGCTCGGATCTGTCATCACGTCGGCACAGTATTGGTTTGTTGTGGTTGTCACGTGTGAAGCATTACCAGTTGCCTTTGTATCAGCAGCGGCATGATAAGCCAGCGAAGTGCGGGCGGCACTACAGAGGTGGCCGATGGCCAATGGCAAATATAGCCAAGTCCCCTGACTGTGCTCCATCTCTCTGTGACTCTGCAGCTTATTAAATACAGTTTAATGAACTTCACAATGTGACAGCATCACCGTGTTGAAAAGACAAAGAGGATAACAGAAGAGGTTGCATTTTCTTGTGCGCGAGATACCCTTGCGGCGCCTCACTGTCCGTCTTCTCGTTTCCTTTTATATGGATGATTCCAGAACGCTCAAACACACTTTATTGCCCGTGCACTTCCCTTGAAATTCTCAGCTGCCAGAGAGTCTCTGGCTGCACTCGCCAGAAGCGGCAGCGGCCATTCCCTGGGACAGAAAACAGAACTGCTGAAAAGTGAAACCCTCAAGACCTTTAACACCAACATTACGACCAACAATAAAACAGAGCCTGCTGCCAACTTCCTTTTCTTTTCTTTTTTTTTTGCTGAATCATTACCTCCTTAATTCTTATTAACTTCTAGTCTGTCTTGTTTATTAAAGCAGAAATGTCTCTTAGACTTCAACTTTGAAGGACTCTGTTTTCTCACCTTGTCTTAACTCACCATGTCCACTTTTAAGCCTCCTCTGTAGGATTAGTTTGCACAAAGTGCTCCATGATGGACACACTGGCTGATGAATTATTCTATGTAAATCTGGGTGCCTCGAAGGCTACGAATGATTGAGTGGTAAAGTATTATATTCTCCTATTGCGCCTGACTGTCAGACCTTTAATCCAGCACAGCCCCTCATCAACAAAACTGAACTCAGAAAAGGCCCCACGTCCATACGCAGAGGTGTAATCGGTAATAAATGCCAGACTCTCCCTACTGCAGCAGATATTTAAAACAGGACAGAATTCATTATCAGGTCACCGGATTGCCACCAAATGCGAAGCTCAATGATCTAGATTTATGTTAGGAGCTATTTATGTCCTGGCACAAACAAGACATTCCAGCTGCCGGTCTATTGAAAAAAAAAAAAAGAAAAAGAAAAAGCTCTCTGGAATATATGTTGCAAGCAGTAAACACCCTAAAGCACTTTCAGTATTTGGAGATTTGACACCATCTTGCTTGGTATGAAATATGTGAGGAGGGAATTCACGTACTAAAACACGATACTCCAGCACCTCCAGGGGAAGAAGATGTAAAATCCAAAGCGAATTGCACACATGCGTGTCACATGTTGTGGAGTCACTTCAGCCTTGAGCGCAGAGAACTCTTCGCCAAAGCACTCAAAGCTTTGTTAATGATTTTTTGGGGTGAGAACGACACTGCTCGAGGGTTCAACCCAGACTGCAGGACGACAAAACGTCCCATTTTTCATTGCAGTGATTATAAAATGACGCAAATATTCTTTGTGTACTGACATGTCTATATGATTCAAATCATTTCAATCTTGTGAGAGAATCAAAACTGCTAAACGTCAACTCAGATTGCGGAATATTTTAAACACTATAAATAAATACAAGCATGAGATCACGTGGTCACTGTCAATATTTTCAAGTTCCTCTAAAATGAGCCATTACAATTTTTTAATCCATCACACGAAACACCACTTTTACTTTGCAGGACACTCATATCGTGTGGCGATAAAAAGCTTTTTAAGACATCTAATGACAGTTTGAATCCATTAAGAGATTTTTTTAACTATAAGTTGTGAAATTTTTGTCACTTTCACAACTTTCGACTGATTTTTATTATATATAAATAACCTTTAGTTGAATTTGAGTCACAATTTTAGTCAAAAATGTTTCAAATAAAAAAGTGTCCTTGTTATATTATTGAACAACACCCAAGTGTTGAAATTCTCCATTTCTAAATATATCAATGAGTACTCTATAAAGAGTTATCTGACATGAGACACTATGAATGTCCAAATTTCGGTTATTCTGGCTGATACAAATTAATCAACTTCTTGAGATGTCGGTAATCAGGGTGCAGGGTGGCAAAGCCAAAGGCAAATCTAATTCTTTATTGGGTTCAGAAATCAGTGAGGCAATATCTTTTCTACCTACTGCCCAATTTTGATGAAATTGAACCGTGTGACCCCCGGCTTGCTTGCTTTTGACTCTTTTCTTCCAACCCCCCCCCCTGCTGTTTTCTGACAGGTGCTTGAATGTGTATTATTGCACAAAAGACTGTCAGAAACAGGACTGGCCTCAGCACAAAAAGTTCTGCAAGTCGCTGCGGCTGGTTGCCATCGACAGACTCGTGGAGTGGCTGACGTTCACTGGTGAGAAATGCAAATGATGTTAGAATTAAAAGTTGCCTTGATAGCAGTTTAAGTTAACAAGGCAGAAAAATCCTTGTAATTAAAAGTCATATTTTAAAGTTCAGCTGAAAATGAAATGCCTGGAAGGGAAAATGTGACAAAAAAAAAAAAGAAAAGAGAAGTGGCGATGCTGTATTGGTCTGTTTGTAGATTTTTAATTAATTTCTTTTTAATCTTCTGCTTTTTTTAAGCGAGACGTGAACTCCCCAATGAGACTGAAGTCTTTGTATACTTGAGCGTGTCACATTAATCATCCTTGTGTGTTTTCCTCTCCTGCGCAGGAGATCTTTCATTCCCTGCTGAGAAATGGTCCAAGTCAGCTGCTGAGGTCAAGAGCTGGGAGGACTGGATTCCCATGCAGGGCGACCTCACGCCACGTCTAGATGCCATCCTGTCTAGTGCCAGCATGACCAACCTTTGGAAAAATGCCTCCAGGCCAAGGCCGGATGACAACGACCTCCGGCAGTCGTTGTGGCGGATTCAGAGCGAGTTTCTTTCGCGAGTTCTCACAGTCGGGATGGCTGTGCAGCACTTTGGCCTTGACCCACACGCAAAGCCTCTCACCATCCACCTGGCAGGAGCGTCCCACAATGAGACAATGGGAGCCAGGCTGACGGACTACGATGAGCTGAACCGCATGTTTCCCGGACACCAGGGCATTGAGGTGGTGATGGTGGGACCGGAGGTGGTGCACGGCCCCATCGTCAGACCACCTCTCACTGCTTTTGGCCCCAGGCACCAAGTTTACATCAGCGCCTACAAAGATCTGTACCACCAATTCTGGGAGGACGTGGTGGAGAAAGACAAGGCAGCCAGGCCAGACCTGGTGATTGGATTTCATCCTGGTATGTTTAAAAAAAAAAAAAAAAGAAGTCACTACCTGCCAAATGTGAACATAAAATCTTGATTGAGGCCCAAACTTAAAATGCTTTCAAATCAAGCAGCAGAGAACATAATAATAATGATCACTGCAGCTATGAATAGAAACAGCTTAGCTTAAGTAGTCGGCTGTCTGAAAGAACCAGTGACTTGTCGACAATCACCTCTTCCAACGGTAAAAGTAGGAGACGTGTAACTCATTGGATCTGGCCGATTCATTAGCGGCAGGCTTTTATTGGAGATTTGGGTGATTAATACAAGCAGCTGGGAAGGAGTTTGGCTTGAGACTGCTGGACTCAGCATAACGTCATTAAGCTGCCCTTTTGAAAAGGGAGACTCAGCCACTCACTCTGAATTATGTGCAAAAATTATTGATTTGAGGCTTAAACCGCTCTGATCTAAGAAAAACACTACAGCAAGATGGCCGTCTGAAAGCTCTGTGGCGTTTTAGACGCAAGGTCTTTTGCCACTTTCACAACCACCGCTTTAAAAGTGGCGCTGTAACCCTACACCCTCGTACACGCTCTGTTCCCCAACTATTTAACCTGCAAATCAGCGCTAAAACCCCTGAACCAAATGTCCCCACAACCCTTGGCTGAGTTATCGCTGCAGGCTTCACTGGAGCTAAATATACAGGAATCAGTCATCCTGTGAGTAAACTGTTTGAGAGCCCGTCTGCATTTCAAACTCCTAACCTGACAGAGTGCTGCTTTATGACCCCCTTTTAGCAATATTGCATCAAAGTGTCTGACGAAGGGAATAATAACAATTTTTTTTTAAAGGTAGGTGTTTGCTCATGGGAAAGTCACAAGTGAAGGAAAATGAGAACGCTTTGGATAATCTTTGATTAGTGTTGTCCATTACAAAAAAAAAAAAAGGAAAAAGATATTTATTGCTCTGTGGTGTGGAGTTCCACATCAGGAAACCCATTTAATCTATTAGCATTACCACCGCTGTTACCAACCACATGGATGAAATCTGCACTTGCGCCAGGAAGCTACTGCCGCCATTAACAGTCCGACTGCGGCCTCTCTTTGTCACCTCATCTCCTGGAGGTCTAAACCTCTTAACACTTAACTCCCTGTTAAATTTTTTATCGTGATGAGAAGCGTAACCTCTGGGAAGTTCATATCATGACATGCATTATTAAAAATCCAAATCCCTTTTCCCTGCAGTTTGAGTTCCCCGAAAAGAAAAAAAAAAAAAAAAAAACAAGAAAGAAAAGGGACAGGCGGTGGATAACATGATACCATCTGTGTGCCAGTATCACAGGCCGAACGCTGCTTTGCCTCTGTGGTATAATCCGAGCCCTCTGCAACACCCACAGAGCTGGCATAAACACCGGTGTGTGTCCATAAATCTCACCTTTCGCTGCTATATTAAAATGTAACCTATGTTTACGTCCCTATCTTTTAGAAGTCACTGTGAGAATAAATTTATCCAAATAAGAGAGTTCAGTTTGGCCTCACTCAGCCACTCTTCAGTCGCGTGGATTTTTAGGTGTTTGCTCCCATGGTGGCTTGAACCTCAGTAATCTGGCTGAAGGGCAAACTTTTCACCGTTCCGCTGCTCAGAAAGCTTACCACTCAAACAGCTCAGTGTCGGCGTTAGGGGAAGTGACATCTGTCAGTTAATATGCCGCGGGATTATGTGCCCAACCCATCTTAAATATAGCCGGACCGCTGCTGCAAATTGTTTGTGTGACTTGGCGAGAATGTCATACATTTTCAGCTGGTTTGGTGTGAACAAGCTGAAAGTTCAGCCCAAGGTCTCCGGCGCTTAGCTCGCTTCGTCACGTCGAACGATAATTAGGCATCGCGTTGGAGGAATTGTGTTCTAACTGAGAAAAGAAAGACGAGGCCAGCTGGAGACTGATCAAGTGTAATCTGTTCGATCTTCACCTCACCGAAGGGGAAAACAGCCGTGACTTTTCTTTGTAGTGTCAGTGTCACTCAGCTGGATCTTTTCCCTGGGTGGAGCATTTAGCAGCGTTTCCTTTTTCACGCAAGGAAGTTGTTCTGAATTTTAATGGCGAGGCGCTGCTTAATCAGACTCTTAGAGATGACGTAGCTCGAATAAAGCCCTATTGTGACCTCTAGTGGCTGTGATGATTATGATCAAAGCATCGGAGGAAGGAAAGATGGGACGAAGACTGGTTTTGTTTTGAGTTAGTCTATCAATATTAAGAGTGTATTCTTTTTTTTTGGTTTGTTTTGTTGTGCTACATATATTATTTGCAGTTATCACACTGATCCAAATACTTTACAACTGTTATTAGATTAAACCAGCCTGAGCAGCTCTATCTAGACAGTAAGATGATTTCTTAGATTAAGCAGCCATTAAGAGCTTATTCTACATGTAATTCTATTGTAGGTCGTTATTTATTTGAAATTATGCTACAGATTAATTTCCCAACATATTTATCTTAAACAAATAAAACCAAACATCACTGTGTCACGGCATTCCCAACTTGTTTATGGTTAATGACTTACAAAATGATTCATTGTCACCACGGCACCAAATAACCATAAATGTTGTTTGATTAATTTTCTTACGTTAATCTCTCCGGGACCACCTATTTTGAGTTGATTTTCTGTGATTACACACACCCAAATGCCAAGGCTAGAGTACCAGACGGACAATATGATGTGGTATTCTTATTTGGTGGATTATTACAAACGGAATGAACACAAGAAGCCCTACATTGGAGCTTTATTGAAAAATTATGGAAATGCTTGATTACTGATTTACCTTTTACACAGTATCGTTGCTTATTGCTTCAGGGGTTGTATTTATTTATTTATTTTTAAATCATTATAGAAACATGATATTAGTTTTGAAGAGAAACAAATTATAATATGCATATAGTGAAAAATATATGCATGGGTTGGCAAAATTACAATACAAACCCTCCTGATCGGGGAAGACAGTCATCAAGGGGTTAACTTATCCAGGCAATATTGGTGCATAAATACAACTAAAAAGATCCACCGTCATACCAGGATTAATGGCCACTCTATCAAAGGGTCCGCTTGCACATCAACATAAAAGGTGCCAATACTGTGTCTCTCTAATTTCACACAAAGAAGAAAATATCTGTGGTTGATCGATGAACTTGACTAAAACTGAATGTCCATATTAGTTCACCATCTCACTGACGTGCATTCATCTCTATTTGTTTTCATCCCAGGTTTTCATGCGAACCAGGGTCTCGTTGAAGGTTGGCTGCCGACTCTTCTGCTGCTCAGAGACTATAACATCCCGGCCTTCTTCACCATGTACAAGTGAGCTCAAATCTCAAATTGTTTCTTTAGCGTTCTGCCGCGTAGATGATGAAAGTGGTGAATATTTGAGGCGTCATCGCCTTACCTTATCTGCAAACTCCTCCAGAAAGCAGATGTCAGAGCTGATAAATACAGCCTACACTCCTCAACAGGAAAATCTTGTTTGCTCACACGATGCATTCGGTCTACCTGCTCCTCACCTTGCTGACCCCACCGCTGCAGTCATCCATCACAGCACAGTTATTGTTGCCCAATCACCCGAATCACACTCCTCTCCTCCTCCTCTGCACACTTCTTCCTTCTTGGTGGCAAATGCCAGTTCCCTGTGTGCACGGAGGCGATGATGAAGTGAAGATTTGTATCCTCCACCGCAGGCACTTTCAACAAACTCCCCCTGCAGAGTGTAACCTGATGAAACTCACAAGTGGCCGATCATGTATGTCTCCTCTGTGGATGCCGTCCTCTTCTCAGTGTCTCTGTGGGGGCGTTCAGTTCCCTGTCGGCTGTATCGTGAGGATAATAACACAAAGCGCAGCTGATCAATTGATTTCTCCACTTGTCCCTGCAGTGAGACGGAGCTCAAACACTCGCTGCAGATCCTGCAGGAACTGGAGGTGCACATCAGGGACAGCGGGTCCAATCCATTCTCCTCACAGAAACCCGAGCAGGTCCAGGCCTGTCCGAACAAACCTCCAGTCTACTGCAACTCTCACTACATTCGTTTCCAGGGACTGCTGCCCTGCGAAGACGTAGAGGCGCTAGGTGCCGACAGTTAACAGCTCATCATAGCACATGTTGGACAATCAGAGCTTGCTTGGGTTTAGGATGTGTCTTTCTAAATAAACCTCTTAAAGCCTCGATGACATAAATTCTGCATTGCTGCTGCATGAATATGGACCCTGAAGCCAACTTTGATGTTTTGTATTGCATTTCAAAATTAAAAAAATAAATAAGAGCACATTCACAGCTTCAGAGTTATATTTAACAATGTCCTTTCAATTTGATTTGATTTAATGTGGAGTTAATGAGGCAGATCGCCACAGTCACTCATCGCTCATTTTCTGGGATGATAGCACCAGCTTGCCGGCATCAGTTGAAGCCCCTCGGTGCCTCAAGGTGACAGGCTTGTTGAATATAAAGGGCCTTTTGTTGTGCAGCCACAATGAGATCAAAATTTGTTCATTTGATAGCGACCTGTGGGTTTTTCTGCATCTGCATCAATGTCCAGTTTTCACAGTAGCTGCATGAAGCATACTAATGTAACAGGTACCATATTTTGATGCGCACCCAAGCACACATGCAAATTCCGCACTGGAAAGCCTCCCAGCAATGAGTCGAGAATTCGAACTGCCACGGTGCCGCCTCAAGACAAGACCCGGAATAACAAGTTTTCTCACATACTAAGTGAAAGTCTCCCGCGTCATGTGGCAATTGTTTGACAGATAAGTGTTTTTTAGTGATTCCTCACCACAGAATGCAATCCTGAAAAACAGCGTGAGCCACTGTGTTAAGAATTCCCACAAGATAAGTCATTGCCTGTCTGACACATTCGTAACAAACGATGAATAGTGCTTATTGCTGCAGGAAATTTATATACAAGGCAGTATTATATTACAAGATGTGGGAAAATTGGAAGATTTTGTGTTTTTAGATGCAGTGCAAATTGCACTTTATGACCATTAAATCTGTTGTAAATAATTCAAGTAGTTTTTTTGTTGTTGGCAAGAATGGCTTGCTTATACCAGTGAAAAAAATAAAAAAATCCTGAATATTAAAGAGCATGCAAAAAGTGCAGCGTTACCACAGCAATCTCTATAGATGGATAAAAGACCTGTTAAACTCGATCAGCGGGCTGCAACCTGTGGTGCTGGAGCTACACGTGGCTCTTTGGCCTCACTGTAGTGGCTCCATGAAGCTGTCAGAAAATCGAATGTTTCAAAAAAGTTACTATCTTCATTTTATTTGTACATTGTCCTATTTTTTTTTTTTTTTTTTTTAATTGCTTTTATCTTCTGGCTGAAAAAAAGGTCGAGCAGCCAAACTGGCTCAACTTACATCAACAACAAAAAAATAGGTTGGAAAAGCTAAAACAGCGAAAACAATTGAAAGAAACTAACAAAACAAAAGTAGCCTGAAATGAAAAGAGTATTACAAAGAGTCAGAGACTATTGGCTCCAGACAAAATTTACTTGGTGGAAAGTCGCAAAAGCGTCTGTTTTGCTCATAAAGGTCGCAGACCCCTGACCAGATTAAGCCTTTTTCTCCATCAGAGAAAGGGTGAAAATGCAGTAATGACTTTGGTAATACATCGAAAAAGATACAGACGTGCGTCAAATTTAGGAAGTAATAAACAGGAACGATCACATCTGGCTGATGGGAGAAGTTACAATCTCGAAAGGGATTTTGATGAAAATGGAGAGGATCTAATATGCGAGTCTAAAATCCTTCATGAGTGCTCATTTGGATCCGGTGACTGACCTAGAACTGCACAGCAAAAGATTCAGATCATAGTATATACCAGCTTTTCAGTGGTCTCTCTTGAACTGACCGTTGTAGGAATGTCAATTATAAAGACAAAAGTCCACCATAAAGAGAGAAAATGTTCACAGGATGGAGCAGCAACTTCTGCTTTGGGTCTATTAAATCTCCTACAAAGCATCAAAGAGACGTTATTTCCCGAGGTCGCTTCTTTATATTTTAATAAACTCTGTGGGGAATAATCGTCTGTAGTTCGTCATAAGGAGCCTCAACAGTGCGACACTGACCTCTTGTGGATGAAAGTAGGAAATGCAAGCAACATATTACAAAATGACCTATGTCTAATACATACTGTATGTCAAAGGGAGATAGATGGATTGTTTAGAAACACTCTGGGTGGGTCAAAAACTACTGCTTGATGTCTTTAGACATGGTTGTGGCTTCTGATGAATGAAATTTTCAATACAGATTTTTTCATTTTAGATGCATCTATATGGTTCAGCGCTTGTGTTGCACTCTCAAAGTGAACCACAATAAACACGTCCATCTTTGCAAATTCAAGTTAAAAAACCAAAAAGCATCCCAGGTTTAAACTTCTTCACTATACAGAGACTTCTGTTTGAAATGAATGTAATAACACATGAATACTAATAGTGAATCAATAGGGAATAGTAATGTGTTAACCCAGTTGCATTCACCACAGACAGTCTTCTTCCTGCTATAATCAAAACAACAAATGCAACAATCGACATTAATAAATCAGTTCTGAGCCGGGATGATTCTCCATAAAATGTGAAATCTGCACATCATTCTCCATGTGGTGCACGTCTTGTGAAGTCGGGAACATTCTTGATTTGTCAGACGTTTCTGGAAGCGAGGATTCCAGGTGCTATATCTGTCCCAGCAGCCCCCCAGCAGGCCGCTCACATGTCAGACCAGGAGCAGAAGAAGGAGCGAGCAGCAGCTGAACCAGGCCTGACTCACTCACACAACTTCACATGGCGGAAACTGAGAGGTAGGCGGAATGCATTTTGCCTCATTTAACTGCAGGTGTGTTTTTAATTTTGGAACACCTTTGTGAATATATACCAGCTGACCTTCCCATGATATGAAAACAAAACATAAAAAAAACCCTCCAAAAAGGACAGGAGGAGCCACGCACGGCAGCAGAGCAGCCTCGTGACGGAATGACGTTTGACCCGTACGCGCCAACCAATCACTGTTTCCCTGTGTTTGTCTGTGGATTCTCTCTTCTGATCTCTTTCTGTTCGACTCGTTTCAACTGTAAGCTTCAAGCAGCTTCTTGTTTTAAACACTGCACCCTTCACACCGCGGTGCGCGTCCCAGTCTAATAATAGAAGCTCACGGCCTTCAAGGACCCGGCAGCTCAACACAGTTCGAACAAACATGCACATTTAAATGATCAAAAAGTGCCACTCTATTTATTATATTGCAACATCAATGCACTTGAAAGTGCTTTACAACAGGGAGACAAGTGTTAAACATGCATTTCTTCATGTTATGGGGTTATTGAACAAGCTGGTAAATGTCTGCCAGTTTTGCAAGGTTGGTTGTGACTTCAGTCAGTAGCTGCATATACATGGTGTTTTTATCTCAGTCTGATTGAATCCAATAATGTAAAATAATGATTATACTCAATAATGTAATGATTTAGGCCTTTTTCAATGTAATAAAGCCAATAACATAATAAGTTCCCAATAGTGTAATAAGATATTTGATCTCTTATCGCAATAACTTTTTGCCAATAATGTGGTATGTTAACACATTATTAAAGTAACATTAAAAAAAATATCATAGCAAATCATAATAACTGCTGTCAATATTGCAGTAATACATAAGTTGGGAAGCAATTTGGACATAAAAGCTATTTTGTTTTACAGGTTTTGTGCAGTTTACTTATCAAAAACTAGGCTATGATATGAATATTGTGCATGTTTATATTGGAATAACAAATAATGCACAACACACCGTGGAGCCCGAGTGTATATGCACACAGAATATCATGTCAGTTGATTAATCCCAGAAAGTTTTCACCGTGACTTTAGTCATTTGTGACATATGCACATGATTCCAACGTCCAGCTTTACGCAGACGCTCGCATTGAAGGCAGATTTATTGACTTTACCAATGGAGCTTGTTGAGTTTATTTGGAAATTGCAACATGAAAGAATGAGTCTCCTTGTTCAAAGAACAATCACAAAGTGTTTTTTGCAAGATATTGGAAAGTTGTTTCTGTGTCTGATATGTTGGTTGTTGCCACTGGCACTTTTGTTCTTTTTGCTTTTCTGATACGACTGTAGTTATAATCAGATAATGTCAATTTAAACTGATAAACATATTGACATGTTGCAATTTTAACTGGATCTTTGTTCAATACGTATTTATTGCATAGAGGAGTAGATTGTCACATGAGGCTGTGTGACAAAAGTGTTATAAATGTGTAACATGACATGTTCCCATTCTGAGTATGCATCTGATACTCTGCTGGTTTGGGCCTATATGGGCAGATTGAACTATTGTTGGTGCAGAGGACACATAAATCAACTGCACTTTAATTGCAGCTATTTCCAAATATTTAATAATCAACAATCGTTTGGTTTTTTTAACTGGATGAATTTTAGTCCACTTCTTTTTGTTCATTTCAGAGCTGTCCCTGACAAGAAGGCTAAGCCTTTGGCCTTCAAGTCCCAAAAAGAGATGTTCGAGAAGATGGAGGAGTCTTTTAAGATCTGTGCATGCTGTGAGAAGCGGCCAAATCAGCTCCCAAACCCACAGAGCCTGAAGCGTTGTGCCAGGTGAAAACAAGAAGGAAAATAAACAGATTTCACATAATGAGCACCAGACAAAAATACATCGAAGGTGTTCATCGTCTTCTCTTTTCCTAGATGTTTAAACGTTTATTACTGCAGCAGGGACTGTCAGAAGGCTGACTGGCCCAGGCACAAGAAGTTCTGCTCACAACTGCGCCTCGCTGCCATCGACAGGGTCGTGGAATGGCTCAGTTTCAAAGGTAAAATGTGGACCGAACAAACTCCACAGTTAAAGTAAGTGGCACTGACACGTATGTTCTTTTTGGGTCTGTCGATAGGAGACCTTCCATTCCCCACGGGGAAATGGTCGTTGCCCCAGTCTGAGGTTAAAGGTTGGGATGAGTGGCTCGCCATGCAGGGAGATCTCACAGCGAAACTGGATCCTATCCTAAACGGAGCCAACATGACAGACTTGTGGGCCGACGCCGGGCGGCCTCGTCCCGGCGAGGGCGACCTGCAGCAGTCACTGTGGAGAGTTTGCAGCGAGTTCTTCGCCCGGCCACTCACAGTGGCCTGGGGGATGCGGCTGTTTGGTCTGGACCCATTCTCCAAACCCCTCACCGTCCACCTTGTGGGAGCAGGCCAGAGTGAGACGCTGGCAGCCAGACTGACGGACTACGACGAGCTGAACAACATGTTCCCTGGACACCAGGGCATCGAGATAGTCATGGTGGGACCGGAGCTGGTGAGCGGCCCCATTGTGAGACCCCCTCTCAGAGCTTTTGGCCCCAAGCAGAGGGTCTTCATCAGCGCCTACAGGGGCCTCTACCACCAGTTCTGGGAGGAGCTGGTGGAGAAAGAAGAAGCAGCAAAGCCAGACCTTGTGATTGGATTTCACCCCGGTGAGAGCATCACGTTCCGTGACACAAAAATATGACAGCAAATGATATTATCACTTTTTGTGTGTGTGTTGTATTCATATTGAATTATTGATTTTGGCTTTTCCCCAAACCTTGTGTGAAGGGTTCGACGCGAGTCAAGGCCTGGGCGAGGGCTGGCTTCCAACACTGCTGCTCCTCAGGGATTACGAGATTCCTTCTCTTTTCACGGCTCTCAAGTGAGTGTTCAAGCCATGTCCTCTAAATGTGAACACACAGTGTTAATAAATACAGAGGTATGAGGTTTTTGTGTTTAAATGTGATTTGGGGATATTTAGGTGAAGGTATTTTATATTAATATTCAACATGATCAGTTATTAGTTGCATTAAAAACTGTAGAAATTAGGTTGTATGTGAATATGTTAACATAAAGACGTTTTTAGGCTCAAACGTTGCGGCACTGATGCTTGTTTTCATTTTTGTAATTCACAAATACTCTCTCCATAGTAAAAAACAAAGTTACTTTTTTTGCTGGAGAAGTTCCCCTTTATGTTTCGTACTGCTGTATATGTTATGTGTGCATGTATTGGCTGAACTGACCGCAGCCTGTTGTTTTCCACCTGCAGTGAGACGGAGATGACCTATTCCCTGCAAATCCTGCTGGAGTTGGAGATGGACATGAAGGGAAGCGGAGTCAATCCGTTCGCCTCGCTGAAGCCAGAGGTGGTGGGCTCGTCTCTGAACAAACCGCCCGTCTACTGCAACTCCCACTACTTCTGTTTCCAGGGGCTGCTGGAGTCTGTGGAGTTTGAGGAACCAGAGGAAGCCTGACGTAAGACATGTGACTCCAAAACTGTTTTTAAAAAAACATTTTTTAGACTGTTTCTTATTTGTCTGTTCTTTTTTAATTGTTAGAAAACTTTGAGTTTTGTTTTTTTTAAGCTGTCTTTGTCATTGGAATTTAATCACCATCGGTGTCCTTGTTGAGTGTGTGAGCTTGTGATATTTGCATTCTCTTATCTCAAACTGCTAGAAGTATGAAAATGTCATTCTTTGTCTCTAAACTGTTTTAATAAAGCCTAGTTGTAAAAGTCAAATGTCTGCTGGTTAATGAACACCTCAATAAAAGATTATGCAATAGAATCTATATTATCTTTTAACAACGGTGATTAGCAATATAACATATAGTCACACACTTTTCTTTTTTTTTAATTTTCACAATTAGTTATTACGTTGAAATTCTTGAACAGCGATCGTATCTGCCATCTTATATTATTTTAGTCAAAATGAAAGGAGATTTAATTTCAATACATAGTCTCACAGTTACTGTGTAACAAACAGGAGAGGGAGACTTTTAATATTCAGACAATATTCATGATTAATGCCAATGAGATATATTGTTTCAAATGAGAAAAGGAAAACACTTAACATTTATTGTGGGAAACAAAACACAGAAATCTGGGGGTCTGGAGAAATCAATACATTTGATAATTGCTAAAAAGACATTCTTCAAATGCATTATTATGACTTCTTTGTTCACGACAATACATTTTATAGGTTTACCACCTGAACACTACGAATTAACTTTTACTCTTGTTTTAACCACGTTATTCTGGCTTCATATCTTACAGTTTAGTTACAAGAAACACATAATTGAATCTCAAACTAAAGACAAAGTCCACTGCTGTGTATGCTACAACATATTTAATGAGATTACAGTTTGCTTAAATGTGTTAACGTGAAACCCAGGTACAAACTAAGACCAAGTAAAGAAAAAGGTTTTCAGTTTTGTACTTTGAATAAACAACAACATAAAAGTAAAACGTTGGCTTAACCAATAAGAACAGCATGAAAGTTAAGTGCGTTTGAAGTCACATATACCGAGCAAAGTGAAGATGAGATCCAGTGTGAAAAGGATGAGATTCACATAAGTGAAAAATGCCACCATGAACTGAATGGCCCATATACAGAAGCTTGGTGGGCAGTCGGTGGGTCGAGGATTGTTCCTGAACATGAAAAGTGGCCACATAATGGCAGCAAATATATACAGCATGACAGAGACCACCAGGAAAATAAAGACACACCTGTCCAAATTAAAAGGCAGGCATTTCTTTAGCTTTTTGAGGATGTTTGTAGCGATGATCAGAGGCAGGATGGGAAAGGGAATGACATACGCTATAACGCACAGGATCAGAACTGGCTTGTCTTTGTAACCAGTCAGAGAGATAAAAATCATACAGCTGACGAATGCCTCCAAAACTTTCCAGAATCCAGGCAGGGCAGCCAGGTAGCTCCCTTTCTTCTTGTCCAAGATCTTGTCTTTAACCACTTCAACAGTGTAGACAAAGGCGCACAGGAAAGCAAATACGCTCACTATCCAGCCGTACAGGCATTTCAGGCAGGCGTAGAAGTTGGAGTAGGTGAGAGCAACAGAAACAGTCATGAGCGTGGAGGACATCGCCATCCCTGTGGTGAAGTCAGACCAGTCCATGCAAAACAAGTTGAGCAAGATGTCAAGTTTAAACATCTCAATGATGGTAATGATGAGGGTCATGATGGGGCAGAAGGCCCAGGTGAACATAGCATAGACCCAGTAAGTGTGACTGCTCCCTCCTCTGAAGGCAGCCAGCATGAAGGTGACCAGAGACAGGATGATCTGAGCCATGTGCAGCCCCCCTCGTCCAGACAAGAGGGTTGAAGGAGTAAACACCGCCTTGGACACCGTGTCTTTAACTCCATCAATAACTCCCATTTCTTCAAATTGCTGTTTGGATTATGTCCTTCCAGAAAGCTGCAGGAAACTGGCTGAGGTATGTTTGATGTGTGCTATCCTCTGCTTTACTGCCGAGCAGCTCCACTTTTCATGCAGCTTTTATCGCCTTTATGGTTTGCATAGTATTCAATGGATGGAGTTTGTGGTGATGGATGTCTGCAGCAGCAGATAGGTGACAAATACTTTAGGTCTGAGTGAATAACTGTGAAGCAAGGAGTTTTACGAGAATACTATGTTTCGTAACCATTACTAAATGTTGTCATTTTGCAAACGTTTTATTAACATTAAGTGAGTCTTCAAGTAGCTCACCTGAGTGAGCAGAGACTTTTTCTTCAGGAGATCAGCTCCCTGGAGCATCCTAATGTGGCTTCTCACCACGTCCTAGAAATAAGATAGATAAATACAAACCGATGTCTTAAATGTTTTTTATGGTTCTTAACATGATAACACTTGAAATTTTTACTGGGTTTTTTGCTCATCCTATACGTTTTTGTCAGTTTTTTTCCCTTGGAGCACTGAGATTGCTCCAATGTAAAGTTTATTATAAATCAACTGTATTATTATTATTATTATTATTATTATTATTATTATTATTATTATTATTATTAGTAGTAGTAGTAGTAGTAGTAGTAGTAGTAGTAATAGTAGTAGTATTAGTATTAATATTAGTATTAGTATTAGTATTAGTATTCTTATTAGTATTAGTATTAGTATTAGTTTGTTACGACATGCTGGCATATACAACGTCGTTTTATTATTTTGATAAATACATTTATAATAATTCAGTAGTGGCTGCATGGTGGTGTGCGGTGACATAAACATTTTTTTTCTACGGTAGGTCTTTATCAAAGCGGTTTTTTGTATCAGCGCGTGTTTCCGGGGAAGATAAATAATAGCGCACATGCGGAAGTTGTTGTCACTTTTTAGCTCCTGCTAGCATCAGACATTTACAAATCATGTTTTTTCTTTTCTCTCTTTGAAACCGTGGATATTAACAAAAATAACTCTGGAGGAGGCCGTCGCATTGTTGGAACTATATTTAGTTGTCATGATAATTTCATTTTCGTGGGCAATTTATTTTATTTTCCTCTCCAAGCCTCTGTTTGGGAAACATTAGCTGCTAGCATGGCTCGATGACAGTGTGACTGGATTTGGGTTTTGGGGGTTCTTGGCTTTCACTGCTGAGACACGAAGGATGGATTTCTCTAAATTCCTGGACGACGACTTCGATGTGAAGGACTGGGTGAACGGAGCCTTCAGGGTGGTGCAGAAGGAGGCTCCGGGGAAGGCGGACAAACACGCTGCGACTCTGGTCATGAAGCTGCAGCACTTCATCCAGGAGGTCAACAACGCCATCGAGGGTCAGTAAACATCAAGTTATCATATTCACAGGACTGAGTTGGGTTTTTTTTTTTATCTCTTTTGCATTACATCTCTTATATGCGGCAAAAGCGTGTTAGTGGATGTCTCAAACTATGTGTACGGCCACGTCATTGTTATTGCATACATTAATAAACATTTCCCAACTCCAGACTAAAGGCTGGCTTATCCCAAACAGCTTCCTAAAAACTACTCTTCACACGAAGAAAGTGAGATACTTAATCCCGTAAAGTCAAATAAATTAAAATATAAACTAGTTTCTCTTGACATTTCAAGTTTCTGAGACATGTTATGAATAATGTTGGAAGAAATATCAGTGAGCACTTCATCTTGAGGATTCAGTTAATATTTCAACATTTTTCTTAATTCGCTGAATATAAACAGATTTTTGAACTTTATACTTGATCTAGTCTAGGTTTGCAAGGAGACAAAAGCAAAGGTACAGTGCACCTGCAGAAAGACACATCTCCGACCAAATGGTTTAGTGTAGTGAAGAGTTAGAGCCTTTGTTGTAACTTCCACCTTGTTAAACAGGTTTGAATATTGTGATGGTTAAACCTGCATACATGCTTCAGCAACTCCGTACTATAGCATTCAGAAATCCAGATGTATTAAATGTGACCAAAGTCTCCGTGAGCTGTGATTCAAGTTTCCAGTCATCAGTTTTATAGGTGTGAATTGAATCATTACTCTACCATCAGTATAATTAAAACTTCCTGGTATAGTTAAAGTACAGTCTAGTTTTAAAAAGCAATAATTATCAACTTTGGCCTTCCTTCAATGACCGACTGTGTGTTGTTCTGTGAAGAGAGCAGCAATCAAGCCCTTCAAAATATGCCCCGAGTGCTGCGAGATGTGGAGGCTCTGAAACAGGAGGCCTCCTTCCTGAAGGAGCAGATGGTTCTGGTCAAAGAGGACATCAAGAAGTTTGAACAGGAAACTGTGCAATCCATGCAGGTCTGTGAGCATCTCCATCTCTTCTTTCTGAGTGTCTACGTGTTTTTGTATGTCTAATACTAAGAGATAAGTATTTGTTCTTCTTATCCATGTGTATTGTACAAACAACTGGGACGCTGGTGTACAATAACAAAGAGCAATATCATGTATTTAAAATCCCCCTGGGAGGAAGTTGGACTCTGAGGGATTGCATGCACGGTGCCACAAGGATGAGTCTCAGCTCAAATAGTTTTGGATTGTGTTCATCAGGTCCTGGTGGAGATAGATCAAGTGAAGGGTCGAATGCAGCTGGCAGCAGAAGCTCTGCAGGAAGCAGACAAATGGAGCACGCTGAGTGCAGACATCGAGGAGACCTTCAAAACACAGGTATTGAAAAGTTACGTTGCGGCAAGACTTCCTGTTATGTAAACATGTTATAGTCTGGCTTGTTGCTCAGTGATATTAAGCCTTAGTGGCTCATCCTGTTCCATGATTATAAAAACATTTCTGTAGAACGACTTCAGCAGACTCAAACCTTTTTCTTAGTATTCTGGATTAGCTGATTTACATACGTCACCTCCCAATAACATACCAGAGCCTCCACTTTCTTGGGATCTATGGAGCAACAGTAGAGTAGTCTATGATGAGCATTATTATTATTACGTAGTTCAACAACATAATGGTGAAATCTTAAGTCAAGTCGAAGCAGTAGACAATATGTGAGCGCACTAAAAAAGTCCTCTCCACACGTCCAAGGATTTCTTTGACCAGATGACCATGAGACAACCCAGTTTCAGCTGACATAACAAATCTAATATACCTGGGATTCGTCATACAGAACTGAGGAAGTTGAAACAGGATGCCTCTGTGTAAACACAGCCAGTACAAACATTGCTTCAATAAATTAAAAAGCCTCCAAATGGCAGAGGAGCCAGCTTATAGTCCCATAGTCAGCTGGGATCCGCTCCAGTGGTCCTGAATAGGAACCATGTCACACAACAGGCCCCTGATGCTCCATCAACTATAGGAGAGTCACGTTTTACACTTTTGGTTCATTTGACTGTTCTTTATATGATCTCATTGCCTCTGTTATTTTATAATTGTATGTTTTAGGTCTTTTGTTGAGCTTGCATTTTAATGTCTTAGTATGTAGTCATGTATTTCTGTGCATCATTTGTTTTCATCCAAAACAAATATATTCCTCTGGAGACAACTAAACTTGGATATTGAACCTTAATCTTGTTCTGGATCTATCAAATCTTGAATTTATTATTCGTAGTTAATATTTTTTTATGATGTTGACAATAGTAATTATTTGTTGTTGGTTGTTTTTTTTCACCCAGGACCTTGCAGTGATTTCCTCCAAGCTGACCAGCATGCAGAGCAGCCTGGCCATGCTGGTGGACACTCCAGACTACTCTGAAAAGTGTGTTCACTTAGAGGCTCTAAAGAATAGACTGGAGGCCATGGCCAGCCCACAAATAGTCGCCACTTTTAATTCCATGTCTACAGGTGGGAACCCAGGAGGAAAAGCCTCTTCTTTTTCATTTTGATTCTGTCTTCCATGTCGAATATGTTTGCTTCAGTTTGCTCTGAGCACACGTACTTATTTGGATTTTCCTCTCTGCAGACCAAGCAAAGCTATTTGTGAAAGTCTTCACAGAGATAGACAGAATGCCTCAGCTTCTTGCATACTACTACAAGTGTCATAAAGTAAGCATCTGCGTCCTTTCCCCGACATTAAAAGACTGATAAACAAACCCGCACGACGTTCTTGTAGACTTCAGGTGTCAACAAACATTAATGTCTGTTTTGCCGTCACCAGGGACAGTTGGTGAGCATATGGCAGGATCTCTCTCAGAGTGAGCTCAGCCTGAATCAGCAGCTTGCTGAATTTTATGACACTTTGCTCTCCACGTATCACACTCAGCTGCAGTGGAGCAGCCAGGTGAGACACCTACAAGCATGAAGATAGACCCAGAGTTTCACTTCAGTGACAAGTCACAATGCTAACTTGTGTCTAATTGTGGCAGGTGTTTAAGAACCCGTACGAAGTGGTGACAGTGCTGCTGATCCAGACTCTGGGAGCCATGGTGCCATCTATACCGGTTTGTCTGAGCTCCTCCATGGAGCGGGCCGCCCAGGAACAGCGTCTGGACACTCTGCTGGAACTGCATCAAACCGCGTCCACGTTCGGACACAGCCTGGAGGCCGCCATGCTGCCACACCTGGGTCTGTACACGCGTAAGAAATCAGTGTTGGAGATGAAGATGAGGGAGAGTCATGTTCACGGGATCTGTTTTTTAACAGCTGAGAACAACCTGCTGAAGGTGAACGAGCTGGTCTGCGCTCTCTACGATCCCTACAAATCTTATCAGCTGCAGTACGGAGAGCTGGAGGAAGGTCACCTCCTCATTCAGCTCAGTGCTGTTCCTCTGGTTAGACCTCACACCACACACACCCACAGACCACACACACAAAATGCTATATTGGTCTGAATATAAGGCAATTCTTTTCTTGGAAATCATTCTGGTGTGGCCGGTTGTGTTCTATTCAGCTCATCTTATATTCGGGATCATCTTGTAATCATCTCCAAGTTATTCCAAGTTTTGCATTTCAACAGCATCTGGCCTCAGAAACAATAAATCCCCTCCAGACTGAGCCAGTCATACATCAGGTGTTTAAGATGCACAGACTTGATGGCGGTGTTATTAACCAGCTGTTCAAAGGCTTTAAATTGCTTTGGCCGTGAGGATGACGTGCTATGGGAGGAGCAAGAGGAACCGGAACATGAAGCCAATAATAGCTTAAGAGACACCAGCGAGGCAGGAGATCTGTGTGAGGAATAGGCTGTGGACTCTGTGTGACTCAATGAGGTGTCCCATTATAGGGATTAAGAACTGCTGTCTAATTCTTTAATGTTTAATATTCAGTAACTTAGTTTTAGAAAAGAGGTTTCTTAAACCTTGTAAAGAATGGTCATCATCTTATATTCAGACCAATAATATTTATTTAAAATTTTTACCGCAATTTTCATTTTTCTCCATCTCACTTGTCATTTCCTCTCTTTTTTGTTTCCCTCTCTTCTCGTTTGTGTCGTCCTTTGTTCCACACCCTCTGTCTTCGCTCTTATCTCCAGGAACACGGGGAGGTAATCGACTGTGTGGAAGAGTTGAGTCACTCTGTAGGAAAGTTGTTTGGGCTGGCCGGTGCGGCCGTGGATCGCTGTGTCAAACTGACTGATGGACTTGCCGTGTGTGGCCTCCTCAAAGCTCTCAAAGCCCTCTTCACCAAGTAAAGAAAAAAAACCAAACCTTTCCCTCCCCGTTTTTTGTCTTAGTGATAGAAACTGCTCACCCCGATTTGAGTGTACATGATGCTCTGTTGGTTGTAGGTACGTGTCGGACTTCTCCACAACTCTCCAGTCGATCAGGAAGAAGTGTAAACTCGAAGAAATGCAAAGCTCGGCGGTTTTCCAAGAGGACTGGACAGCCTTTCAAAACTCAGTCAGGTGTATATTTCTCTCCGATATGTGAAGGGATTTATTCCCATTGTAAATTATTGATTTAAAAAAACAAAAAAAATAGAATAATGCGGTGTTTTCTATTTTGGTGTTGATCCCTGCAGGATCATTACTACATGTGGAGAGTTACTCAGACAGTGCGGGGCGTTTGAACAGCAGCTATCAAACAGGTGAGAGAAATGTCACATGCTGAATATTTTATACTGCTTCACTCCAGAAACCATTCCACTGCTATTCAAGTGACCTGTACGGTGTTCATAAGAGTATCTTTATGTTTACACTGTACACGCTGTACCCATCATTTTCTTATATATAGTGTCTTATTCTTATCTATGTCATTTATTTACTGTGTGATACAGTTGTTATTAGTCATCCCCCCATTATTGATTATTGATCCCACTGTAATTAAAACTGCCCTCATCATCATCTTCCAACCCATCCTGTAGGATTCTGGGAACGGCTGGTAAATACCTGTCTGAGTCGTACAGTCCGCGCAGCCTGACGGGCATCCAGGAAGCCACGTCCACCGAGAGGAAGAGCGCCACCAAGAACCCGTGGCAGGAATACAACTACCTCCAGAGGGGCAACGTCGCCGAGTACAACAACCTCATGGAAGTGCTGTACTCGTTAAAGGTGCGCTCCAGGCTGAAGTGTTGATGGTTTCCGAAGGAAACCGCTGTAATTTGGTTTATCAGACACCTCCTCCCGCTGCACTCACGTCTCTGCTTTCCTTTTGCCTCGCAGGAAAAGGGCACAGGGAACTCCAGCTTGTTAGCTGAGCCCAGAACCGCTCTGACCAGACTCAATCAGCAGGCCAACCAGCTGGCCTTCGACTCTGTCTTCCTGCAGATCAAACACCAGCTCTGCCTCGTCCCAAAGATGGAGGTGAGTACGTGTCCGGTTTCGACTTTATTTGATTTGAACCGCCGACAGATAAGGTTTGAGTGCTGTGAGCTTTGCGCATTGCCTCCGTGGACGTGATTCTAAATCTCTGATGTGTTGTAACTATTAAACTGATCACATGCGGTTTGATTTCAGAATCAAGAGGGACCTGGTTTAGGAGAGAGGTACAGTGACGACCTGCCTAATTTCAGCCTCTCGCCTCAGGAGTACATCACAAATGTGAGTCAGTTTGGACTTTAATGAAGGTTGTGGCATTTTAATGTCACTTTTTTCTTTTAATTTTAATTTATTCATGAGAACACTTAATTTTGATCAGTGCGTAAAAAAAGAAAAAAAAGGGTTCATTTGACTAGATTGAATGAAACTAAGAAGCTTTTTGTGCAGTTATGGGACCGTAATAGTAATTAGAAGAATTAGTCCTCAAAAATTCAAGCTTATTGAAATTGAATTTTATTGAAACGAGGGCTACAAAGAGCAAGAACCAGAAGTAAATCGAAAATTTTATTTGAAAAAAATATATATATAAAAGTATCAAAAGACTGTAACACAGTAGCAAAGATTAAAAACAACTAATATGAGTGATATAAAACCAGACATAAAGATAATGACTGTGCATTATAAGGAGTTCTTTGCAGTTCAGATGGCACCACATATATCAACCTTCATGACTGTTCCTCTTACAGATCGGCCAGTACCTGATGTCTCTGCCACTCCACCTGGAGCCTTTCGTGACACAGGAGGATCCGGCGCTCGAGATGGCCTTGCATGCTGGGAAGCTGCCGTTCCCTCCAGAGCAAGGTCACTAACGGATCAGCATCCAACTAGTGTCCGGTGCATGTTTTTCGACTTACAAGAAACTGAGGAATCTCCCCTCCGTGTTCTTGTGCAGTGATTCAGCTCAGCAACGCTCTAATAGAATATCAACATTAACAGCAAATCTTTATGCAGAGAAGGAAATATTCAATTTTTCTGCTTAATTATCTGCTTTTTAATTAAAACCAGTGTCAGTCTAAACAGACAAAGGTTATGGGATCTTTGCCCTTTTTTTTTCTTTCCCAGGTGACGACCTCCCTGAGCTGGATAACACTGCCGACTACTGGTTGGGCTCCATTGCTCGTGCCACCATGCAGACTTACAGCGATGCCATCCTGCTCATCCCCCAACTGAGCCCACATTCCACTAAACAACTGGCCACGGATATTGGTAAATTAATTCAGTAGAGACAAATGACTGTGGATGTTACAGGGAGTGATGCATTGAAAAGCACGTTGTCGACAAGCCTCAGTGGACGTTCAGTGAAGTTATTTGGGTTGACAAGTCTCGTATTCCGCCCCCCTCAGACTACCTGAGCAATGTGATGGACGCCCTGGGCCTGCAGCCGTCACGCACCCTGCAGCACATCGTCACACTGCTGAGGGCGAAACCAGAAGAATACAGGCAGACGGCCAAGCTGCTGCCTCGAAGACTGTCCTCCACCATCGCTGCGCTCCGCTGCATCGACTACTAACGGCCTGGGAAAAGGAGAAGGACTCCCAGAACAGTCCCAGAACTGAAGACCTTCTTGCGCTGTAAACAAACAGAGGAATGTGATATCAATAGGAGCGGGTTTACATGTAAACGTTCCTCGTCTCTCGCTTACGATGTATCTGACTTAGGGCTACAGCATATTGGGACATTTCGGTCTGCTTGAGGGGGTTAAGGAAATGTTTGAAGACTAAATTTATGGTAGTTCTGGCTTTTTTTTTTTTTTTTAATTAGTTATTATTGATCTGACTTCCATTGATGTCTCACCAGTGTCGATGCCTTCAACTCAAGCCAAATGGTTGTTATGACTTCTCATTTTTGATTTCTGTATTTATGAGGTAGGGCAGCATCACAGCATTTATTGAAACATATGACCAATATATTTGATACGTGTACTAATAATGATTATGTGTGGCTATTAAATTATATGTACTAATATTTCTGATATGAGCTTTATGGTTTTTTGTTTACTGGGCTTCATTTTCAATATTTAACTTCAGGATTGAAGGAGGTGACCAGTTTCTTTGTTTTTGTGGTATGGGATGGACTAATATGGCCGGTATTCCATATTTGTTCATTATTGTGAAAATGTGTAAATAAACATTGACACCAACATCAATGAATCATGTTGTGTTATTTATAAGTTCAGATGAGGCACTGACAGACTCTTTTCTTTGCAGAGTCCCAGTGGAGAACTAGAAATTGTCTTATCGAGAAACGTCTTGCTTTACCATTCTACCTTGTGAACTGATGTCGAATGTATTTTGCACCCTTGAATCATGAAAATGGGCAAGTCTCTCACAGTTAACTGTCTGGGGGGATGCAAGAAGAAATGGAAGAGTGTCACATAAGGTAAGGCTCCAGAAGGGGGAAAAAAAGTTTATTGCTTTTGGCCTAAAATCACATTGGATGCAGAAGTTCATTGATTTGAGCTCAAAAAAGAATTAAAAGTGTAGTTAGTGGCCATAGATAAGCAAAAGATGTAATGTTCACTATGAAAACAACTGAAATGCAATTAGGCATAATAGTGTGTTGTAATGTGATCCTGTCTGAAACTCTTCCTTTATAAGTTTACTTGATATATATATATATATATATATATATATATAAGTGCATTAAATAGGACATACTTAACAGGATTGCTGGTGATTTGCTGAAAACAACATTATTCTGGCTTTCAGATGATATATGTGAAATAAAAAAAACTAAAATTCAACTTAGTGTGAGATGGAGCTTTGAATTAAGTGTTTGTTTATGTTTTGCGTTTTGGTAAGATTAAATGCGTCCACTCAAATACAGGGGGGAAAAAACAAAACATGAAAAAAAGGCTGTTTGCATTTTCTATTAAAGACGTGGTTTGACTCCATGCCGTCCACGAGCGCGACCGGAGCTTCACGAGCCGTCCAGCAGCGGGGCCCGGGACCGGGACCAGGACCGGGGCCGGAGCGTCACGTGCCGCTGTACCTGTTCTCCTCCAGCGTGCTCCGGCCTGACGTCAGCCGTCACCGCCCTGCCTGCAGTGGAGCCCACAGATGATGGAGACGGCAGCAACGGCCTCCACAGCAACACCATCCGGCGGCGGAATCGAGGAAAACCGAGAGAAGTACTGAAGGAGGAGGCGGGAGGAGAGGAGATACATTTAAAGATCAACTTTCGGATGCGGGATACGGACACGGCCGCCTTTCACATCTGGCTCCGGAAGCGATGCCCCGCAGCGGCCAAGCGGGAGGGAGCGGCGGACTGAGCCGCTGCTCTCCGGGGGTTCCTCGCTGTGGGGGTTTAAGGGAGACGTCCACCGGGTAGATCCCCCCTTCCCGCCCCCCCTCCTTCCACCTCCACCTCCACCAACCAACCAAGCTGCCAGATTTCAGCGGATCCGACGCTCGGATGTGAAGAAATACCTTTTTAAAAGGGTGGAGCTGCGGTTTCTTTAATAAATAATGAGGAATCGCGCGCGTCCCGCTCGGAGGTGGCTGTGATGTTGATGTTGATGTCTGACTGATCGCGGCTCTTTGTTTTTGTACCGAACAATGACCCAGGTGATGTTATGTCACCGGACCGACCGCCGGGGAGGGTGATGCCGCGGGCCGGTGCGGGACTGCCGCTGGGATCCACGCAAAGCGCCCTGACCGAGGCTCTCCGTGGAGGCTGTTTATGCAATCCGACGCAGTGTTGCAAGTGGGCTGATCTGATCGCTGCCTCCATATGATGTGTGATCCCCACTACCGCCAGGCCTTTTTTTTTAATTTTTTTATTTTAATGTTTCTGAATGAGAATGATAAATAAATAGAAATGCCCGGGCCTCGAGTGAAAACAGCAGAAAGTGATGCTGCGCGGGCGGAATGAGGCGATGCTCTGAATTCTAGGAGGGAGTTTTCCAGTTTGTACCCAGTGGGGGGAGAGAAGCCGACCAGGACCGACCATGTCGAAAGTTGTGAGCAACAAGGAGAAGAAATCCTTCAGCAAGAAGCTGTTCCGGAGGAGCTCGGTGCGCTCCGTGGGGAGCTTCATGAACAGAGTTCTCCGGACTCTGTCCACTCTCTCCCACTTCAGCACCGACGAGCAGGCCGCCGAGGACGAGAAGGACGACCAGACCCAGATCCCCAACACCACCGGGGGGTCGGTCCCGTCCGACGACAGCGACTGCGGGGGGTTCCCCTTCGGGGACAAGGTGCCGGGGGTCGCCGGGCTCAAGAACCACGGGAACACCTGCTTCATGAACGCCATCCTGCAGTGCCTGAGCAACACCGAGCTGTTCGCCGAGTACCTGGCCCTGGAGCAGTTCAAGGGGGCGGAAGCCCCCGGGAGCAACGACAAGGCCAAGTCCAACGGAGTGCTGGTGCAGAAGAAGGCGGCCAGCCAGCAGCAGGAGTCCGGGGAGGTCACCGAGCAGCTGTCCGGCCTGGTTCGGGCTCTGTGGACCTTCGAGTACACGCCTCAGCACAGCAGGGACTTCAAGGTAGGGGGTGCATTATCATCATCATCATCATCATCATCATCATCATCATCATCATCATCATCATCATCATCATCATCATCATCATCATCATCATCATCATCATCATCATCATCAAGTTTCATCAAAGCACAGGCTTTGAAATATTCACCAAATCAGCAAAGAAGCTGTTGCATCACGTTGTCCAAACTTCTGCATCCATCAATCCAGCAGTAGGTAAAGGCAGGGTACAGTCTGTCCGGGTCACCGCTTACAGACAGACAGACAAACACATTCACACCTACAAGGATCCCGGTTCATGTGTTTGGACTGTGGAGTTCATGAGGAAACTCTGCAGGGACAACATGCAAACTCCACACAGAAAAGACCTCAGACTCACAATATTTTCTCAATGAGGCGAGGATACTCACAAACAGGGATGGTTGTACACACGTCAACATATGCAACAGAGAAAACAGTGATTGCCATATTATTTGCGTAATAACAGATTTATCATCAATTCATGACCTTTTGCCAATGGCTGCACGAAAAATATGAATATAGTATGTCTGATTGCATGCCGTGATCATTAGATGATTAATCGCCCTGTCCATTGTGTACTTCTTAAAATACATGAAACATTGAAGCTAATTTCGATTAAGGATTCTTTTGCATACATGAGCTGGCACAGCTCCTAGTTTATGTAACATTTGCAGTCACAAACAGCCGTTTTATAGCAGAATGAAGCCTCATAAGATGGGCAAAGTCAGAGTGTTCCAGCTGATCAGCTGAGCTGTAATGAAACTCTGATGTTTTGTTTTTTTTGGTTGTTATTTTTGCCCACTTCACTGTGTGTCCCACGCTTGTCATCTTTTGTTCTCTCCTCGTCTGCTTTCTCATCGTCTTACCTCTCAAACCTGCTCCGGAAACAGCCTGTCACAATCACAAAGGGAAGATTTTTGTCCGTTTCCTTTGTTTGGTTTTCTTTTTTTGTATTTTTTAATTTCCAAAAAGTTCAAAATACAAAACGGGCTTGACAGTCTACTCTTTATTCTTGATGGTGTTACTATTTCTGTCCATTTTTTTCTACCTTGGTTGCCAGCCAGAGTACAAACAGTTTGATTGGATATAGATCGTTCTCATCAGAGTGAGAGGCAGCGGATGTGTTCAACTGGATAGGAAAAGTACAGACACTTAAACAAAGAATATTTAGAAAACCTACTTTTTTGTGTTTTTGGAATGGGATTGCTGATACTGGTACCGTGTCAAACTTTTGGAGAGCACACAGTAGAAATGTTCCCAACAAGACTTGGATGGACGGAAAGTACACCCATAATCAAGCTGTCCCTCCAAAGGTTAGGTAGAAATGTGTCATTTATCCTCCATCGTATGCGTCACAACTCTGAAGGCAGCTAATTGAGCTTCAGTGAGGCAAACTGCATCAGTGGTTAGTGTGCATTACAGCTCAGCATGCACATGTGACAGCTGTCTGAGACCGCAATCTGAACCCAAACTGCGAGAGCACTTAAACATCATTAGTGGAGACGACTACAATCAGCACAGAGAGGAATTATCTGCTGTGTCCCGGGATCCATTTTCTCCCCAGAAGTGGCTGGTTTGAGGAAAATGTTGTTTTGCGCCATGCAAATTGCCCCGAAAGCTCAATCCATCCGGAGTTCCACAGATGATGGCAGGAGATAGTCAGAGTTTGTGGAAAGGGATACTTCATTTGACAGCGTTATTAATGGCGACACAAATCCAAGTGGTGGTGGAGGTCTGTGGATGACACGTCCCTGGAGGACGCATGTCATCGCAATGTTTTATTCATTAATTCGGGAAACATGTTTGTCTTTTAATACGAACTGCTTTTTTGAAATTTAGCAGATTCTTTTTTTTTTTAACTGAGTTCCTTTGTGATTTATGGCTTTGATTATTACGAAAACTGTTATATTTCAGTGCATTCAGTAGAATGTACCAGTATAAGTTTTTTAGCCACATTCTATAAAATAAGTAAATAAATAAATAACAGAAAAACAAACAAAATCGAATACAAAACAGTCTATTAAATGACCGCCTGCCTATAGAGTGCGACCAGTGGTGGTCGAGAGGTTATGTAACTGGAAGGTTGCTGGTCCGAATCCCGCTGTCGACAGGCCGTCACCTTGGCTCCCTGAGCAAGGCACTCAACCCACAGCAGCTCCAGTCGCAACAGGGATTGAAACTTGTGCCAAATCAAACGTACAAGACGTATAATCCGTGGTGGCGACGAGCCAAAACATACCATAATCATGTACTGTTGAGTTAGAGTTATCGCAGTGGGAAAAAACGAACAAAAAAACAACCTGCTATGAATTTAAGAACAGACTGACACTAATGTCCTGCAGGTTATTTGGTTGGTGAGTAAGGTCTTTTTCCAAAACAACATATTGACCCCGATCATCATATTTGGTTCTTTCTGCATTTCTTTCTTTGCAGTACCAGTGACAATTTGTTCATTTTCAAAAAGTCACCCAGTGCGTCTAGTAAATATGAATATTAAGGCTCCTTTGCCGGATTATACTGTGGGAACGCAAAAGTCAAAGTTTTACAGGAATCCAGTGAGATTTCATCCTTTTGTGATGTATTTCATTATTTATAAATGCCATTTATTTCAAATGTTCGTAGTCAAGTGATTTTTTTTTTGTTGCAGTAATTATTTCATATTTCCTCTTATTGGATCCTTCCTGACTCAGATATACATTTCATACACTTTATGTTCAGCTCATAAGCACTCATTTTCCATGCGTTTTCTATACGAGAAGCTGAAATGAGAGCATGAGTAGTGGTCTGTGGATGATGGCAGGTGACACTCAGCCTGAGACAAAAAGTGACATATCATAATGAACAGTTACCCTGATGATACCAATGTAGGTATTTCCAACTGGAGATGGAGGGTTTGACACATGTTGACACATATGGAGAAAAAAAGAAAACAAATTATAGACATGTATTTGATTTGTTTGTATGCTGACTGAACATGAGCATGTAGCTGCATTTGTATCTTCTTAGTTACATATTAAAACTAAATCGACGACGTTCCAATAGTGACGGCTGCTTGAAAAAAATTACACATATTGTTTCACAGTTTTGTGTTTTTGCATAGAAATGTGTATTGTACTCTAGAACGATTTACCTTGCAAGTCACTCAATGGAAAAAAAAAAAAGAAGAAGTTTATTGTGGATTTTTGTTCGCCAAAAATAAACTCCACCTTCCTTCTTAGAAGCTATTTTTGTCCGGATGTGCTGCTTCAAAGATACGCTGATATTTCAAAATCGTTAGTATTCGCTTCCACAAACACGTGCTTTTAAAAAACATATCTTTGTGGCCAAGCCACAGAGGAAAAGTTGACCTTTTTTATTTTGCTGATACTGCTCACATTTAATACCACCAAATTGAGGAGGACTGTCCCAAAGGAGAGGCTAAGGAGACACATTGCCCTCATGTCTTTGACCTTGTGTGACATTTGATACTGGGTGTGTCGGGGGGGGGGGGGGGGGGGGTCGTCACAGCTGCCGGCCCAGGTGGCTCGGTGGAGTGCACACTGTTGTCGTCCCCGCCCCGCCGGCTCACCGGCGAGGTCAACCTCCAACCTGCGCCCTTGCTTTAAAAAGCTCCTCCACGCTGCATCTCCCCGCCGACCTTTAGGATTGTGCTGATCACCGTCCTGGTCAAACGTGCTGAATATTTAATGATCCGGTGGCGTCGAGAGCAGAGGTGGCCAATCCACTGAAACCGGGTTTGTTTCCTCTGCAGAATGTGGTGTCGAAGAGCGCTCTCCAGTTCAGGGGGAACTCCCAGCACGATGCACAGGAGTTTCTCCTCTGGCTGCTCGATAGAGTTCACGAAGACCTCAACCAAATCATCCACCCTGAAATCAGGCCTCCCAGGAAGGTAAACATCAACACGCTTTATCTTGTTGGTCAGTGACGCTCTACCCAGTAATGTCAGCTGTTATTGTTTTGATGATCACCAATTACATTTCCTGATTCCCCAGCCTCCAGTTGAAGAAGAAACTGTTCCTGAAGGATCTCCACTACCAGCACCTGGATCTTTTGTACAGGAGCTGTTTCAGGCACAATACAGGTGAAATCATCCGTCACTTGCATTTCTACATCAGTGTTTCTACCCATCTATTCATTTTCTATACCCGGTTCAGGGTCGCTGAGCACTGGAGCTAACAAGGTCGCCAGTCCATCACAGTGCAAACACAGAGACAGACAAACTCACCCCACAAAGCCTGATCTTTAAACAAAAGGGTCATATTATTTACATAAATGTGGCTCTCTAGACCCTCTGTAGTGGCTCCCTAATGTTTTCACACAATTTTAACCTCAACCCAAACAACAAACAGTGTAATATCTGCCAATAATGTCATATTTCTGGCCTTATTCCGGGTAATAAAGCCCATAACTTGCCAGTTGTGTAATAGCATATTGGATCCATTATCATAATAACATAATGCCTGTCATGTCACAAGTTATTACATGACTGAAAAAGCATTAATAAAATCCTTTCACTGCTTACAGTAACGTAATAATGCATACATAAGGCTGCATATTTTGGAAATTAAAACCTTTTTTGCGGATTTTGTGCAGTTTGCTTTTTATTAGATGTGATAGTCTCCACATTCATTCACTGATACTCTGCAACACTTAATAATGGTTGTAAAATATTACATTTTACATCTATTTTATTACATTACCATCAAGGTAATACATTATCATCATGTTATTGGTTGTTACATATGTAATTCAGATCTTATTTTATTTACGTAAGGGACCCATTTCTCTTGGTTAAAAATGTCTTAAAAAGATCAAATAGCTAAAATGGCTAAAACCATGAGAAACTATGAAAAGGATAAAGGAAACACGATGGCAAAACAACACAATTTTATATTGATGTCATATATTTCATTAAGACTATGTACATTTATAAATAGTGTTATCCCCATTTTAAGGTTTAGGTGGTTGTTTTTCCAGTGCATTATAAAAAGTTTATTTGTAAGCAGATCTTCATGAGAGTCCGAGACGCTATGGAGGAGGTTGATGTGTATCGAGAGAAACAAAAGAAACTTGACGAAGCGTTGTGTTTTTCCAGGTCCTCGCTGACTTGCCCTCACTGCCAGAAACAGAGCAACACCTTCGATCCTTTCCTCTGCATCTCACTGCCAATCCCAGTACCTCACACACGGTAAGGTGACTCTGCAGGTCGTCCAGGAGTACAACAATAGCCAACGGACACCAAAAAAAAAAAGAGTCCTTGTTTCCAAAAATGCAACAAGATGAAACCCGGTTTGAACCGAGTTGTGCAAAGAACGTCAAACTCATCCAGACACGAAGATGAGACACAGACGAGAAAATGTGACAAGAGGAGGCTAAAATTAGAAGATCCGGTCTGTCTCTGAAGTCCAGCCGTTTTTCTTTCCTTTTGTTTGGCAGGCCTCTGTACGTGACGGTGGTGTACCAAGGAAAGTGTTCCCACTGTATGAGAGTCGGGGTGGCGGTGCCGCTCTCCGGCACTGTGTCCAGGCTGAGACAAGCTGTGGCCCAAGAGACCAAAATCCCTGCCCAACAGGTGCCGCCTCTTCTTAAAACCCATCGCCGTATCGACAAGAGCTCCAACAATGTGTGTTTTTCTAATGTCTTGTGGTATTTACCGTGCTTGCGGTGGCCTCTTTAACCTGTCTTGCAGATCGTCCTGACTGAAATGTACTATGATGGCTTTCATCGCTCCTTCTGCGACGACGACGACGACCTCGAGATCATTCAGGAGAGCGACTCCATCTTCGCCTTCGAGACACCTGAGCTCTTCAGACCGGATCAGATCCGCTCCAAGCGAGGCGGTACAACATCCTGCTTATTTCCCCTGAAATCACTTTAGGCTTTTGTCTTTTAAAAGCGAGAAGAGTTGAGATTCGATTGGGGAATAGCCATTTACGGGAAGGGGCAACCCACACTGGCCAACAAGCACATCGGCTTGATCGCTTGACTCTGTGTGGTTTTTATTTTCACTAACCTTTTTTTTTTTGGTGTTCTTCTCAGGGAGTCCACATGCCAATCTCAACCAGAACAACTTGAAGTATGGCACAGATAATAACAGGATATCCACCCAAATACAAGAACCGACGACGCCACCGTCGAGTCCCAACAAGAACAGTGGACAGGCCGAGAAGATTGTCCTGCTGGTGTGCAACCGGGCCTGCGCTGGGCAGCAGGGACGCAGGTACGTCCATGCAGTCGTGTCCAATCCTGCTCCTCGGGAACTGCATGTTTTTGCCTTTTTGGTTTTTTTTTTCTGCTGTAAAACACATGATGTTTTAAACATCTGCAGAAAGTTCCAGTCCAGGGTGTAATTGCCATGGTGGCACTGAGGGGCAAGTAATCCAATCCAATCTAACCTTCCACCCCGGTTTTACGAAGGACTTTTGCCTCCTCAAATTAGAATAGAAGTGTTGGATTGGACTGATTGTGTCCTTAATTACTCTTTAAGTACATTTCTGAGTTGTTCACTTAAAAAAAAAAAAAAGAGACGAATGTCTTTGTTTTGCAGCACTTAAGCTGTCTGGTCGCTTGTTAAATAGCTTTTCTATTGCAGGGAAGAAAACAAAGTAATCAAGCTAATATTAATGCTGACAGTAGAAGATTAAGAAGTCATATGCAAAATAATTTTTTTTTCACATTATTGGCTAATTATGAGAAATTTAAAACAAGTAGCAGCTTTTTAATTCTCTTTCTCCTGGTTTCACCTTTTTCTTTTGTAAATCTAAATCTGTTTATTTGAATACCGAGAACAAAAAAGCTTACAAGAACCAGAATCAGTTTCTTAGCGCAAGTGAGAAAGACCCTATTTCTAATGACAATCGTTAATAACAGCAATAGAGTTGCTCAGGGACCCCCGATCTAACCTGGTGGGATTTGATCCTGCAAACCTCTGATTTCTGATTTCCTCCGCCCCAATAACAGGATAAAAAATACAATGAAGGCCACTTTCAGACGAGACAGGGATGAGGAGAAATTTGCCTGTAAATCTGGATATTGATCTAGTAATGTTTGCCCAATAGAAATGCATCATTGAACCACGCCAGAACAAGGATATTAAGTGTGTCCAGTGTTTGATTCTGATCTGGAAAGTGCCATGTTTTGCACAAATAGAGAATCTATGTACCTGTCCAGTGCATTCTCAAGATGTACTTCTTTAAAAGTTGGTGAAATGGCATAATTTGCTTTTATTCTGGCTGACATGGTAGCTTTTAAATTGCTTCTAGATCTTTAGTGAAATTTTTACAATTGAATTATTCACTCCTGTGCCCAGTTTTCTTCATCCGGTCCCTGCTCGTTTTACAAATAACACATCTAAAACATACAGCGCTGTGCCTCTATGGTTTTAAGATGATTGCATTAATGAACAGCAGTGTGTATGGAATTCAATCATGTCTATAAATGTATTGAAATGTTCTCACTGCAGGTTTGGGAATCCATTTATCTTATATTTGGAGCGGACAGTGACATGGGATATCCTGCAAAAGGAGATATTGGAGAAGATGAGACATCTTTTGCGTCCAGGAGTCTTTGTGCAGGTACACATGCTTATGAATGATTATATGTGGGATATTTCGGGGGGGGGGGGGGGGGGGGGGGGGGGGGGGTTCTTTCTTTTGTGTGGTATTCTTCTGAATTATTGCATCATAATATACAGAAGGAAGCTTATTGAATAACTTTTGGGGAAAAAAAAGATTTTTCCAGCCCCATAATAATAATGATAATAATAATTCATATATTGTGTGTTGCTGTTCAGGTGGGACCCTTCACACTGCGTGTGGTCGGAGTAGTTGGCATCACTTACCTCTTGCCTCAGGAGGAGCAGCCGCTTTGCCATCCCTCTGTGGAAAGGTAATATCATCTTTCACCACGAGGGGGCAGCGTTACATTGAAATGTTATATAAATCCTGTTCAATTCACATGAGGGCGACTGTGACGAGTGTGCCAGCATGTTTCCTCTGGTGTTTATGTCAAAATACTGTCTGATGTTTGTAGATTTTACCCATAGCTGACTTTGTTAGGGTTAGGGTTAGGGTTAGGGTTAGGATTAAACTTTGTTGTGGCCTTATTATAAAGTTATGGATTTTAATAGAAACAAAGCAAACTAGTCCCAGTGCGTCATCAATAGCGCAACATGAACTCATGTAGAAAAATCCAATGATGCTGAGCAAAACGTTATTCTTGCACAAACACAAAGTTATCTAAATTAATTTAAATTAAAAATATTTGTATTAAATATAATATAAATATCAAATATAAACCTTAAATCCATGAAAACTAAGATTACCTTGAATTTACATTTTAATAGTAAAAATATATAATGCCGGCACACAGCATAAAAAGTCATCACGTTGTCCAGTTAACTCAGAAAAGGCTACAGATATGTGTGTTGACAAGACTTTGATAACACTGCTCTCTTTTGATCAGTGTGTATAAACCAAGTTAAACATCAGCAAGGACACAGATCATGTTTTAATCTGTACCATAGTTTTGAGTGGAAAATGGATTATTTGCTAAATTTTAAAAACAAAAAATAGTAATCTTCTTTCATTCTGGATTGGTGAACCTCTCACAGTTGGCTTTATCAGTGTGAATGTGTTGTATACAGTATGCTCAAACCCTCACTACATCATAGTTTTGGTTCTGTTGTCACTCTGAAAATGGATTTTTCCACATACAATAATTACCCCCGGGTCTGACGTTTAACATTAATTAATATGTGTATCTATTCTCATTTCTAACAGAGCGTTCAAGTCCTGCGGGCCTGGTGGGCCACCTCACGTCAAAATCGTCGTGGAGTGGGACAAGGAGACGAAAGATTAGTAAGTCTAATAACGCAAACAGGCCCCCTTCATTAAGCTCAGGGCAGATGTGCGAGGTGTCATGTCTCCTCTTACAGCGATGTGTTTTATCGCACTACATACGTGACTGCCTTTTGAAGTTCTGTGTGATCCCTCTGTGACTTGTGCCGCGCTACGCCCACAGTCTGTTCAAAAGAACCGAGGATGAATACATCCCGGATGCCGAGAGCGTGAGGCAAGTGAAGGAGCAGCATCTGCAGCCTCAGACCTGCTCGCTCGCCCAGTGCTTTCAGCTCTACACGAAAGAGGAACAGGTAGGCCGAGGCTGGGATCACGTAGCCTACACACATGGCTAAATTATCAGCATTAAAACATGTTTTCTGAGTTGAGTTTTACTATGGCTCTCAACCAATGACTGTTATAAAGCAGGTTATCAAATATTTTCACCAAAAAACACAGAAAATACCAAATCGAAATGACGTCCAGGGTCAAAACAATCCTGTTTATTGACGTTTTCTATCTGTTGAATGCAGCTTGCGCCTGATGATGCATGGCGATGCCCACATTGTAAGCAGCTGCAGCAGGGCAGCATCAAACTGAGCCTGTGGACGCTACCAGACATCCTCATACTTCACCTGAAACGCTTCAGACAGGTACGGACTCTGACAACCCTTGTCATGGTAATATTAGCCCCCCAAAAAACAGCTTATTTATTTAAAAGAAAACATTTGATAATTTGGGCTATTTGTTTGAGAATGAGATTTTGCTGGGTGTGATACAGTGGAGTATTGTGGTTTACATGTTCTGAGTACTTTTGTTTCCTCCCACAGTCCAAAAACATGCATTTGAGGGTAATTGGTGACATAGGTGTGTGTGTGTGTGTGTGTGTGTGTGTGTGTGTGTGTGTGTGTGTGTGTGTGTGTGTGTGTGTGTGTGTGTGTGTGTGTGTTACTTCACTTATAATTAGTTGGGTTACTGTTAGTTATCTCAAACTGCAAAAAAAAAAAAAAAAACCTCAAGGAAAAGAAATCGCTTTTTTTTTGTTCATTCATTCATTTATTCATTCATTTTCTTCCACTTATCCGTTTCCGGGTCGCGGGGGTTACAGTCTGAGCACTGTCACCCAGATCACAGTGCACTGATTAAGAACCTTTCCTGCAGGTGGTGAGCCCACGGGGAGGCGCTTTTTTTTGGTTTCAGATCAATTAATTTGTTTGATTAATAAAAAATTAAAAATCAATAAACAGTGCACTTTTTTCCATTTGTGAATGGAATACGCCGCCACGTCAGGACGGGGACCGCCGGATGAAGATGCAGAACATGGTGAAGTTCCCGCTGACGGGCATGGACATGGCGCCTCACATGGTGAAAAGAAGCCAGAGCAGCTGGAGTCTCCCGTCCCACTGGTCGCCATGGAGACGGCCTTACGGGATGGGCCGCGATCCGGAGGACTACCTTTACGACCTGTACGCTGTGTGCAACCATCACGGGACCATGCAGGGCGGACATTACACGGGTGAGCACCGCACACTGTTACTCACACTGACGTCTCTCTGAGGTGATTCAAACCTCGTGTGGCTTTGTGTCCGCAGCTCACTGTAAGAACTCCATTGATGGGCAGTGGTATATCTTTGATGATAGCGACGTGCATCCCGTGTCTGAAGATGACGTCTGTAAGCAGACTGCTTACATCCTGTTTTATCAGAGGCGTGCAACAATCCCTTCGTGGTCTGCCAACAGTTCTGTGGGAGGTAATTTGTCAAATCAGCTTGTGCGGTCTCTTTTATTAAAAGATGAAATGTTCTGTATGGGAATCATTACGCCCGTCTCTTTGAAACTTCAGGCTCCACGAGTTCCTCTCTGTGTGAGCACTGGATCAGTCGGCTGATGGGGAGCCGTCCTCCCAGTCAGGCTTCGTCTGGCTCCTCCAGACGTACCTCGCTGGCTTCCCTCTCCGAATCTGCTGAGTTTGCGGGTGAACGAAGCGAGGACGATGGTGAAGAGCGCTCACCGCATTACACACACTGCCCTCCTCACTTGGGTTTGTTGCTTTTAAATTGGCACACGTGTAACATTTATTTTTTTCTCTTCCCGCTGTGCAGGCTTATCGAGTCGACAGGCTGTGAGGGGCATGCAAAGGCAAACGTTCTCTTCGAGATCTTCCATTGCCAGCCCGCTGGTGCTGAGTGAGAATGGCACCAAACCGTCTTGGTCCCACTCCGCTAAGCTCCAGCTCCGTTCCAACTCTCCTTCCCGCTTCTCCCTGGAGTCACACTCCTCCTCCCCGACGCTGGAGAGGATTGGAGAGGTGGTGGATAACAAGCTGTCAGCCTCGTGCTTCACTGGGTCACCTAAGCCCGACCGGCTGTCGGGGGGCAAACTGGGTCCTGCTGCTCTGGATAGCAACGCCGGCGGTAAGAGGCTGCTGGAGCAGGTGCACTCTAAAACCGTGGCTCAGGCTGAGCAGAGGAGCTCCGGCCAGGCAGGGGATAACAACAACGTCGTTACTGCTGCTGAACAGGTCAGTCCTCGACACGGGGCATCCGCAAAGGAGCTGAAGCAAAGAAACGGGGCTGCGGACGGTGTCAAAAGGACCTCTGCCAAAACCGGGATAGAGAGCGAGAGGAGTCCTAAAAAGCGTCCTGCCACCACCTCGACATCATCCAGCTCTCTCTCTCCGGCATCTCCAGCCGTGGACAAGTCGCCGTCCCGGACGCAGTCCAAGAGCGCAGCGTCAGCATCAAATCCGAAGGACAAAAGTGACGGTCCGTCTAAAACTAGCAAAGGCGGCTCTTCAAGAACTGCAACCCCCTCTAAGAAAGGGACTTCCCAGACCCCGGACGCTTTACATCCCGACTCTGCCCAGCAGAGGAAGAGCGCTTCTCCGGGATCACAGAGCTCCCACCCTCCGAGGAGGACGTCACCCCGAGCAGGGGGTGAGAAAACCCCGGCCCCGGGAAGGACTAAAGCGGCAGAGAGGAGCACGAGCCGTGACTCCTCGCGGGCCAGTGTGCCCGCAGAGAGGAAGGTCAGTCATGGAGGTCCTTCCTCCAGGCTGAGTGCCGCCAGCAAGCCGGCTCGAGCCGTGGAGGACAGGGTAGCAGGCCGGAGCACAAGCAGTAGCTCCTCCATGACTAGTCTCCGATCCTCAAGCGTGGGCGTTTCCTCTTCGAGCTCGGCTCCGCCATCAAAGGGCCCTCGAAGGAACAGTAAGACCGAGGACAAAGGTTTGTCCTTCTTTAAAACTGCTCTGAGACCTAAAGAGACTCGTAAACCAAGCGAAAGCGGGAAAACAGCTGGAGGAGACGCCAAAGGAAGTCCAGACGAAGGTGGCGGGGATGCAGTTAGAGAAGCAGCCCCTCATGGAGGGGGCAAAAAGACCCAGAATACTGCCTCAGAGGCCCAGACTAATGTGACCACAGCCAAAGACAAGGAGTCCTCTAAAGGATCCGGTGCAGCGAAACATTCACTGCTGCCATCTACGAAATCCAAGCTCTCTGGAGCAGAAACGACCACCCAGTCTTCTGCCAGCGCAAAGGACCCTTCAAAGAAAGAGCCTGCTAAAAAGACAATACAGTCTAGGAAGATTCCCATTAATTCTACACAAACTAGCCAGAGATCCAAGTGATGCTACTTTTAGGGCCTGATAACAATCTTTAGTGCAGCTCCTAAGGTGTTTTTTCTTTTTTCTTTTTTAAACCATCAAATCAGACCGAATGTCTGTCAAACAACTTTAAAGCACCTGTAGCTTTTCAGTGATTACTGAATACCAGCTGCCATCGCGGACGCCCACTGTCCGCATTGTTAAATACTTATTTAGGAATGGGTTTTAACAAAGCACTTTGTATGGATTGCATTGAGGAATATTATACTGTCTTGTAAATAAGCATGGACATGTATTGACATTATTGCCTTGTTCTGTGTGTAGCATCGCCGGGAGACGAGCGTCTTAGTGGGAGGTGAAAATAAACGTCACTTTGCACAAGACGGGAAGAAACTTTTGAAATACATCAAACTTGGACTTACTCAGTCACCAAAGGAAGTTTACTGGTAATTTTTAACATGCTGATGCAGTGAGTTATTTTCCAATCTTTATGTACAGCTCTCGCTCGCTATTGAGAGCCATATGTCAACAACAAACATCAGTGCCTCAGATAATCATAGAGAGTATTTAATCTAAATTGTATAACGGCAGGTGTTCGTAAATTTGTAACTCAATTTTAATATTTATTAAGCACTGAAAATGTAATTTCAAGTAAAACACAGTTACGCCTATTTACCCTGAACAGCTGTTTACATATTCTCTTTGAAGTAGTAACTCTGCAACGGCCTTTAAGGAGTGTTTTTTTGTCCGGCCAAAAATCCGACCGTCACTGAGAGAGATGAGGAGGCGAGCAGGAATGAAGCATGTGTCGTTGGTGTTAAACGTCTGAAGTCCTTTCTTTGCAACGGTTTTGTAATGTTTGTGTTTTATTTACCAGTAACGACCTGTTTGTTAGCCCTCAGACAACCCTCCTCCTCCTCCTCCTCCTCCTCCTCCTCCTCCTCCTCCTCCTCCTCCTCCTCCTCCTCCTCCTCCTCCTCCTCCTCCTCCTCCTCCTCCCCATCACCGCCTCTGCCCTCCAGCTGCTGATGCCAACACTTAGTGCCCATGCTCCTCATGGGGATCGACCTCTTCAGACTGCCAGACATCTCCAAACATTCCTCTCAGATGAACACAGGGTTAATGTAAAAAAAAAAAAAAAATGAAAAAGAATAGAGAACCATTATAAACACACGGAAATATGAAGATGTTTCCCGACGGGACAGCTGGGACGCCTCCGTCGAACGCCATACATGTACATAGAGCATTATGGTGCGTTTGAGTCCTCCTGTCCTGCGTCTTCACGTCACAGCTTGTGCTCATCTTTAGCTCGCGTCACAGAGTAGATCGACATGAATCCGCACTGACATAGAAAAAGAGATCACCGTTCTTGAAGTATATGACAGTTGTTGCATGATAAATTGCTTATGCATGCACTTAACTATGCAAGCAGTCTCTTGCTAATGCCCACACTGAGTATGTAGAAGTGCTACTCTTGGATGTTTATTTATTGTATTTTTTATTTTTATTTTTTTCCAAATGCCAGCATCGGAGAGCATGTCTAGGCATCCTTTATTAAAGCTTTGTTTGCACATTTCTTCAGAGTAATATATACATTTTTGTATGAATGATACGTATTGCTCGTTCACCCTCTCAAAAGTAAAATCAGCTCACTTGCAAAAGTAATGATTTCTGTACTGTATTTATTTGTCTTACAGGTTTCCTCACAGTCTCACGTTTGAACAGTTGTCATGTGATTTTGGCAACAAAGCACTGATGCAGATTATGACTTTATAGCGTGAGATACATTTAACGCGCGTTAAAGGTTTTACCAAATCTTATTAGACAGCTCAGACAACAGAATTGTTCTAAATTTGACCGGCTGGGACTGATTATAACAAGGTACTGAACTCTGTGCAACCAGACTGTCTTGTACCTTCGACTAAACGTTTCTTAATAAGAAGGATGTGCAATAATTCTGTATATATGAATCTGATTCAACCCATGTGTGATCAAACCCCAAATGTGTCTTCAAAAAGCCTAAAATAATAGTAAGAACTTGTCAAAGACAGATAAACTGTAAAACTTTCACTGTGAACCGCTGCACCGGAAAGCGCCACTAACAAGGAATTATGTAAAAGAAATCCCACAAGTTTCTCGGTGACAGTAAATGTAATGGGGAGTACATTTTTGGATGTTCTTGAATGTCACACTCCATGAGGAGCGAGTGTCTCAAGCGGCCGAGTGACAAACTGCTCCGTATAGCTTTCTGGCACATGCAGTGCTGCACAAATCAAAAGGTATTCTCTTCAGTGCCTGGTGGCTGCGGCGCGTCCGACGCTGTGGCATCACACCAACACATGCAGTAAAGAAACGGACTCATGTATGTCACATCCACGTCCAGCGGAGCCCTGCAGTGTTCAGGACATGACAGCGATGTAGAAATATATTGAAGTACTATGAACAGATATTTATCCACACAAATGCATGAGATTTTTCTTTTTCCATTTATATGCTGTGACTTTTTTTCTTTTCTTTTTTTAAGTGTACTGTGTTCAGATTTTTGTTTTGAGGGATAGCAGTGCGTGTTGACGTTTATTTAGCAATGCAATACAAATGAGAAAATAAAACTACTATCAAATTTGTTGAAGTTTGTAGCTTTGGGTGTTTTCTGAAAGCAGTTCCATGTTTCCCGTCGCCTCCACTTGGTGGTGCTCGGTGTTTGTCTGATTATCTCAGCAGACGCTGAAATATCAAGTTAGGGAAATAACGTTTGTTCCTGACGAATGCTCCTCACTTTCAACTTGTGCGATTATTAAGATTTATACTCGTGCCATATCTAATGCTGTCAGTCCGGGGAGATGATATGTTATTAAACTAAGGCACCATCATTTATTTAGAGCTAATGCAATTTTGCTTTTATTAGTTTGGCCCAAGGCTGGGCATATTAAGAGTTGATATTGCCTCTTTGTCTTTCTATTCTTGTAATTTTCTATAACAGTCATCGGTTTGGGGAATTACAGTTTCACCCTCTCACTTCGGGGCTGCAACATGTTTCTCTCTCATGTGCTGCAGGAAGGCTCTGTGCTGTGTATCGTCTCAGGAAGGCGCCTTTTTTTTGTTGTTGTGCCGCACAATACAGAAAGATGTGAAGTTTCTGTGACTGATGCATGAACCAGTGTAATTATAAAACTCACACACTGCGACCCGGCACAAGATCATTCTGTAAAGGAGCCAGACTCCTCTGGTGCTCAAATCAATAATCATTTGCCAATTGTATCAGTTCCAAGAGAACATCATTAGCAAGGCCTCAGTGGAGAATTCTGTAACTTTTATCAGGATTTAACTCACAAAATGTGATATTACCCTCCTTGACTCCTGAGCACAGGGCGTCTAACTTGGTGAATTAGTTTACATGTTTTCCTGCTGCTGCATTAATGTGTCTGATGCATCGCAGAAAGGCAATCTAATTGTATCGATCAATCCAATCGTAGCATCTCTTAGGGCCAAATTCGATCCTTATTGCTGCTGCGGCTACTAAGTCTCCATTTTGAGACACTCGGTCCCTCGATGGGAGCGGACGACCAGCAGCATCTTCGCCATTAGATTTCACTTTTTCACTCCATGCAGCTTGGATGGATCAATGCATTGACTACTGTGGTGAAGGTGACATATAGTGGGTGGCCACGGCACCGCACGCAGCTCTATTATATAAGACAACACGATACTCCAGTGTGAGAACGCTGACGTCACGTCTGCTGAGACAAATACTTTAACCCTTCAGATGAAAGTCGTACTCACAACATACGGCATGTCTATAATGTGTGAAATTCCCTCTTGTTCATGTCTCGTGTAAGATTTATGAGGTAGTCCTGCAAGTTCCTTCTATTTTTACTCCCCATATATTCCTAAATCACTGACTAAATGTGTCTCCCTCCACCAGTCCATGTATCTTCCTGTTTGTCCTCTCTGTACCTTCCTGCAGGATCGGGGGGTTTGCGAGCTGTGCCTCCTGCCCACATCAAGTCTGCAGCTTGTGAATTGGCTTGCGGTCTGATTCTCAACTTGTCTGCCGCGCTCTTGTCTCACGTCCTATCCTTTTCTCTCTTACTAGCCCCCCGAAACCTGTCACTTCCGTGTCTGCTGGTTTCTTTCTGCTAAAATGACTTTCTGCTGCTGATGTGGAATCATCGAGTCTCCTTCTCCTCCTTTATTTATTCAGTGGGTGTAAAGTGCCATGAGAGGGCTATGTTGTAATTGGGTGATATGAATGAAAGTGATTAAAATAACACAGACCACATTTTGACAAGGGGTCTCGCTTCTCCTGCTTCACGAGTCCGTTTTGAGTCCACGATGGGCTTTTAGGCCTCTCTGGGGTGAGTGCAAATGTCCAAAAACATGCATTTGGTGGTTGTTAATTTGCATGTTGGCGGAGGGTGACTGTGGCTCGGTGGCAGAGTGGTCATCTCTCAATGAGGTGCAGAACAACCAGGTTCTTCAATAGCTTCATTCGTCCGGCCAGAAGACTTCCGAACTGCAAATAATCTGCTGTCAGGTCTGAGGATGATGCAATGATCCAGTGCAGTAACTTACAGAGCAACATTCTGCTCACATCCTGGTACTTTATTACTGTTTAATGTGTGTTTTTATACTTTTCATTGTTTTGTTTTGGGACTCTTTTAAAGCCTGAAGTGTGAGGCTTTTGCAAACAAAATTCATTCACCTGTGGTGTATATTTTTGAATGACGGGAATAAAGATCGATCTATTGCTAACCCATCGAGGGAGAATCAGATGAATCGTTATCATAGAAAATAAAGATCTTCACTAGTTAGTTGCATTTTAGCTTTTTAACCACCATTATCACACAACAACAATTCACGTAATTCATCTTTAGGTTAAAATCTTACATTCTAAATCAAAAAATAACGCTGGACTGAAGAAACTCCTTATTTATTCATTGTTACAACAAAACACACCTTTGATCAGAAATCGTGCTTCGACAAGTTTAGTCTTTTCTTTTGTGCTTTTTCCTGATCTCTGCAGGATTTTGGACTGAACTCACAAGCTGCATGTTCATTCATCACAGATGTTTAATGTATAATTTTTATGTGACAAAAAAAAAAAAGAAAGAATAAGTCATTTTCTTAATTTCACTCAGCAGTGTATTGTCCATGTTGACTTTGCAGCTGCTATTTATTGTTACCATCTCCTCTATGAGCCTCTTTGTCCACTGACATGACACACCATATGCAAATGCTTCCCGCAGCCATTATTGTGCATCTGCAATCCTTCCTTTTTTTTAATTTTCAACTCATAGCCCATTAATTCATTATCTCAGCGTAAATATTTCACTACCACGGCGTCACCAAATGTATTTCAATGTAAGATTTTTTTTCTCTCTCTCCTGCTCAGTGAAAAACAAATCAAATGATTCACTTGTTTCAGGAGCGAGTTTGTCAATTATTTCTCTTCTCTTGAGTCCAGTGATGGAGTACTTTCGTTCTCTTTTAATTGGAGATGAAAAATCTAGTAGGCCTTGAGTGCAGCCGAAGAGACCGAGCTACTTTTTAACCGATGCAATATACATGACGTGCCATGTGGGACGTCCACGGCTGAGTTATGTAACCCTGAGCAGCCGGTGGTACCTTGAAATCAACTTCAACACCCAATGAAGCCGCGCACGCTGTTTGTGGAACAGAGGTAACTCCCACGAGCCTTCTAGTACCTTTAGGGAGACGTGTGTGATCAAAGAGGCTTTTTCTACGATGTTGCGAAACATAATCTCCATTGTTCTTTGCTCTCATTCACAGCTTTAATTATGACTTAGTTTTAATTTAAGTGTAATTTTCCTTAGACCTCTATGATTAATTAATTCACTGACATTTAGGCGGCTGAGTGCACTTTTATCTTATGTTAGAGGGGGGGATATACTCACTGAAACCCCCGACCTGTAAAAAATGTCTGAGACAGCTGTATTCGTTCCCCCACGCAGCACAGTCATTTCTCCTCCATAATGCACAGCAGTGGGGAGCTGGAATCTGGAGGCCTTGCCAATAGAGACGACTCATCAGGATGCTGGAGAGCGGGGTGTGAAGTGTCAGAGTTGGACGTACAGCCAGCGCATGTCTGCCACGCTTCCTCTGACACCCATCCTACACCATTGGCTGTGCGAGGAATGATTGACTGAGAGGTTGATTATGCTTCTTCCAGCCAGGTGGTTGGCAGGCAGAGCGGCGCATATCACCAGATTGCTGCATCAGCCAAAGTGTGAGGCCACAGTTTTTGGCAACAGTGCGTCTGGATGAACATCACAGGAATAATAAAAAGATGCAGGGATGTCAATCATCACCCAAAATGTGTTCGTTTGGTTGTTGATCCCCCCCCCCCCCCCCTCCTATTTAGTTGGCAGCAGTCTCTCCATCTTGTATCTTGTATCATTAGAGGCTTTTGCCTTTTGAGCAATGCTGAGATGGGAGACAGGCGAGGCTGCGCGGCAAAAAAAACTGGAGGTTCTTGTGGGAGAGGGGGAAGTCTTTGATGTTGTGGAGTTTCATGGAGGCAAATAACACACTTTGATATTTCGCAAGCCATCTCAGCTAAAAAGAGAGAGAGAGAGAGAGAGAGAGAGAGAGAGAGAGAGAGAGAGAGAGAGAGAGAATCTGGGCACAAGCAGGCACACGTACACACACACACACCCTTGCGAATGCACTCTGTCAACGATGAGGTTCGAATTACCGCCCAGCTGAAAGATTCGCAGTTACTTTTGCTGCTCATATTTGTCTTACAGACAGCGCAGTTTCCCAAAGTTGCAATTTTCCAGAGAGCCGATGAGTGAACGTCTGTCCTGTTTGATTTCCTGAGGAAGATAAATTAGTGTTTGGATGAACATAAAAGGTAATGTATTCATAAGAGCTGTGATGAGTGCAGCTGTCTCCAGCATCTGACATCCAATCTGAGACAAGCCGCACAGGGAGGCTTGGACCCTCCTCCACTGTAAGTGTGTGTGAGTGTGGGTGTTTCTGTGTGATGGAGTCCAATTTAATTCTTTGTGAGGGAAAGCACTGTATGGTTATTTTTCTGAAAGTGCTTAAGAATAGCTCAGGTCGCTGCGGTGATAGCCAAAAGCCAAATATTGAAGTTTGGTATCAGAGTGAATAAGCAGCTTTTCATTAGGATTCTTATTAATGACTACCTATAGATCAAAACATGAATGTTGCTTTATCAATGGTTGCTTGATCTTAATTAGGATTTTGATGTGCAGAAACATTGGTGAAAGATACTTGTTTTATTATTTACCAATGAGAAATTGTTGAAAGAACTGATGAAAAGCATAAATTGTGGAATCATTCATTTTGGAAAACACAGTTATTTGTATGCTTGACTTCAAAATACTACACCTATCCTTCAAACCACTGAAACATCTCTGATCTTCTGCTGTATATTTGATTTCTGCAGTTCATCTGGATCGAACTTGCTTTGTGTTTCCGGAGTAAGAACCAAACACCAACAGGCACTTTTAGAATCACTTCTAGTTATTTCATTGAAAAAAAGCTATCAAAAGCAGATCTTTTAAATCAAGACTGAAGACATTTCTGTAAAGAAATCACCCAGTTTATGCAGCTCTGTAGCTTTAACTCATAGACTGCATTTCCTTTTTAAAAAAATCTTTAATAATGGATTAACTTTTTAATCCTAACTCGTCTTCATTCGCATTTCTCGTCATGCCTTGTTGCAGTAATGTGCTACGCGAACAAAGTTGCCTTGCCTTCGGCTGAATATTCAAAGCCACCTTCCTTTTTTTTTTTTTTTTTTTGAAATATAGATTGTGTGTGAAAGCATTTGTTTGTTACATGTGTGTAAAGCAAACCAAGACTGACACGTAATTTCAAATAGCTTCACACATCAGAGGAGGTTTATGCAGGATCATCTTTGCCTCATCAATCCAATAATCTCGCAGCGGGGAGCATCTTCCTGGTCGCTGCTTTTAAAGCTGCTTCATATGCTGACAAAATGCCTTTTCCCTGCAAGTGAAGGACACAAATCTCTGCTAATGCAATTTCCCATTTCAGAATCTGTTTATTGCCGTTATAAAAATCGGTCTGACCATTGAAACCGTCACACGGAGACACTCTTCTGTCGTTATGGCTTTGGCTTCCTGCAGCCACACAGTGTAAACCCCCCATCACAGTCCTAATGCGCGGCATGTCGACTCAGGTGCAGTCTGAAGTCCAGGGGTTTGCTGATACATCAGATGTGTTTTGGTTTGCTGCGGATGTGAGGTTCATCTGGAGGCAGCCCTGGGATGGGGCTTGTTATTCTCCTCAGTGAGACGAGAGGCACGCTCTCTAATTAGAACACATCTCCTGGTGAGAGAGACGCCGAGGTCTGACTACTCCTCCAATCTAATCAGCTTTCTGCCTCACTTTAGCTCCTCCACAGAAAACAGGCTCTCGCTCGTCTGACAAATGGATACAACAACAAGGAGATGGCACCCAACAACTGTTCCTAATTTGGAGGACTTTGCAGAATTTCACAGATCTGAGTCTTGAAAGGGCACATGCCCAACAAAAAATCTCACATCTTTGCCACCTTCCCTCTCGCTCCCCGCTGGAGACGAGTTTAAAAGGGGCGTGCAGGTGGCTGTGGATCTGAGCATAGAAGCAAAGATGTGATAGCAGATGAAATAAAGCCCCTCAGTGGTGGAATTATCAGTTAAAATGAGAGACACACTAGATCTTGGAAAAGAGGGAGGGAATAGAAAGAAAAATAAATCTCTGGAGCAATTATTAGGTGAGGAGAATCAACAACAGGCCAATATGAAGGCCTCTGGAGTTTCATAGCTTTATGTTATTGGCACAATAACTATTATCAGTGCTCAACGGGAATGCATTATGAAGTAACATGTTGATACGACACGGCTATTTTCAATGTTAACATCACAGTGACTGATTATTCTTATTAAATGAAGTGTCCCTAAGCTTGGTGCTTTTTGTTTGCACATTAAAGCAGCTGCAGACAAAGACAAAGCTTTTTACCCTGTCATGTACTGAAGCTTCTGCTTGGATGTCGGTAGTTTAATTCAGCTGCTTTGCTTTGTTGCATCTTCTTGTTGTCATTAAGAAATGTGTTTCTTTTGAGAACAGGTGTTACAGTCCGTTCTGCTTGATTGCCTAAAGTTGTATCGTCTTCCACAGGAACTTATGGAAAACTACTGAAACAATTCATGATTTACCACTAGCTTTTTTTCAGCAAGTTTTTCAAGCTGCAACTGTAATCAAGTCACACCATAGGAGGAGCAACTATCTGTTTTTCCATTCCTGTAGTTTCCACCTCTGCACAAAGACTGTGGCCTAAATTTAAAGCCACATTTCTTCTTCCTTTATGCAAAGCTTCCATTCTTCCCTCCTGAAGTTTATAAAGCACATCACATGCACACACTTATTCAGTGCCATCCCTACAGACTGCAGTTCTAAGACCGGTCTACAAATAGTTGTAGAACATGTATCATTTCATACTTGAGTCGGTGCCACAGTTGTCAGCACTTCATTTTAATTTGGCTCCTAAGCCACTGGTGATTTCGACCGCTGGGACACCCTGTCGGCTGCAGGAGTTAAACTATTCTGAAGCGCTCGGACTGAGAGAGGTACACTGCTGAATCTCTGCCTCTGCGATGTCAGCTGCTGTCTCGTTTGGGTACTGGCGAACCTTATTCCATCCCATGAGGACATCCTGAGCAAAGGACGAGGGAGGCTGTGTGAATGTGCACTCCTTTAATTCAATGCAGCTTAAATGGAGTGTGCATGTATAATGTGTTTACCTGCTGGCAGGCATAAGCAATTTCTTTAGCAATCGTAATAATAATAATATATAAGATGATTGTGATATTAATGTTTTGGGGGATTAGCAACAATCATTTGCAGCTCCTTCAATCTGTATTCAAAAAAAAAAGAGAGATTGTCTTAAACAGAAACTTGCATTATGTGCTCGTATAACACCACGTTTAAACAATTAAAAGTCCACCCTTAGTCACTGTTGTGATCATTTTTTGGTGCTTTCTGCCACTCTGGAGACAAATGAGCCCTTTTTTGTTTTGATTTTTAATTCTTTATTAAAATGCAACATTGCTGCTTTAGGCATTAATCAATATCAGATCGCAGCACTCAGGAGTTATCAACACAATTGCTCTGAGCTTATTTCTGAAATTCTCTATAGAGTGAGACAGATAAAACAGAACAATGTGTGATTACTTTTACCCTTGAAGTCTTGGTATTAGTCTTAATAATAACTTGTGCTTATCAACGCTACACTGAACTACTAACTGAGCCTCTCAGGTACTTTGAGGATTTAATAATTACTGGGCAGCTCCATGGGAATGAAGTAATGTGAATTGTGTTAAATTTAAATTTGAAAGTTGTTTGATCATAAATGTAATCCAAACATTTGGCACATTAAACATGGACTTGGACGAGGATTCACTTCAAATTGTTCATTTGGTCTTAACGTTGTATGAAAACGGGGATAAATATTAATCATCATGATTTTTGCATCAGTTTTAACAAATACTCATTAAGCTTAACAAGCACCTCATTAGCCCGAGTGCAAATAGGTCACATCGTGGTGCTCCAAAATGCAAAGGATTTCATGATTTGCATGGACTGCTTCCTGGGGGATTTCATGTTTGAAAAGAAAGCTGGGTACATGCATGTGTGTGTGTGTGTGTGTGTGTGTGTGTGTGTGTGTGTGTGTGTGTGTGTGTGTGTGTGTGTGTGTGTGTGTGTGTGTGTGTGTGTGTGTGTGTGTGTGCGAGAGAGAGAGAGAGAGAGAGAGAGAGAGAGAGAGAGGAGAAGAGAGAGAGAGAGAGAAAAGGGAAAAGAGAAGAAGAGATTTGACCTGCAAGCAATCTCTGGAGAGCCGTTCACTTGCAGAGTCTAATCAGACTCTGGCTGATGCTTGTTCAAGGGGATTGCTTCTCTCCAGCCCTCAGGCCTAATTAGGACCCCTGTGTACCATACAGAAAGTTGCCGCTAACAGTGACGACTGGATAGACGTTCACCTGTGTGTGTGTGTGTGTGTGTGTGTGTGTGTGTGTGTGTGTGTGTGTGTGTGTGCGAGAGAGAGAGAGAGAGAGAGAGAGAGAGAGAGAGAGGAGAAGAGAGAGAGAGAGAGAAAAGGGAAAAGAGAAGAAGAGATTTGACCTGCAAGCAATCTCTGGAGAGCCGTTCACTTGCAGAGTCTAATCAGACTCTGGCTGATGCTTGTTCAAGGGGATTGCTTCTCTCCAGCCCTCAGGCCTAATTAGGACCCCTGTGTACCATACAGAAAGTTGCCGCTAACAGTGACGACTGGATAGACGTTCACCTGTGTGTGTGTGTGTGCGTGTGTGTGTGTGTGTGTGTGTCACAGAAATGAGCTTCTGGTGAGCATGATGACAAGGAGGGCATCGGAGGTGGTGCAGCCACACCGGCTTCTCCCCCACCTGGAGGTCACATGAGTTTAATGAATGTTGGGACAGCGAGAGAGAGAGGCGCTGCGAGGAGATAGAGAGAGAGAGAGACAGAGAGAGAGAGAGAGAGAGAGAAAGACAGACGTCTGGATCGAGAGAGGGTCACGCTGGGAGTAGAGCATCTTTCATGATTTTCCTTTCTTTTAACAATGCCACTGTGACCACCCGCAGGAGAATGACAGGGTCTGAACATACAGCGGTGTGAAGATAAGAACAGGTTTCCTCAGCTCAAACTTTCTGGATTTCTAATGTCAAACACGAGGAAACCTTCAAAGGATACACTGGTACATGCAAATTTCAAGGAAGGGGGGGGGGGGGGGGGGGGGAATCAGATGAAATAGCATTCAAATAGATAAAAGTACTCCACTTCTGAGGAAAGTAGATAACACAGAGGAGCAGCGGGTTCTATATTTCACTGTGAAGGAAACCGAGTTATTACCGAGTATTATTAGTGAAGAAAACAGATTCCCAGACTTCAGTCGCTCAATGTAAATGGTAAGGACACATAAACTTGCTGAGTAAGTGTCCGCTGTTTTGAGGAGTGTAAACTCTGCCCATGTGTCAATAACATTCCAAAGTTGTTGCATTAGCAGTGAAGCATCCCGTTTACAATGTGAATTCTTTAAAATGTCATGAACATTACTGCACTCAATACATATCGAATAAAAGCTCACGATTATCCTCTAATAAAACATAAAAGTATGAAGCGTCACTCTGGTGTTTTGTGCGTCTAATCAGCATCTGCTTTGAAACATGTGTTCTTCTTCCTGCTCAAAAGTTGCCTTTGTTTTCTCTGCAGTGTATCAATCCGGCTCCAGCTCAGACAGCTCGGGCTTTAGTATTCATAGCTTGTAGCCAAATCCAAACTTTTCTCTGCAATCTTGTGACACGCAGTACCAGCATCTATTTGATAACCCACCACGACTAGGTGTTGCCTGCTTTGTCTTTGAAAAGCGATTGAAATTCCCCCCATCCTGCACGCACTCGTGCACACGCCACCGCCGCCGCCAATGCTCACAACAAACCCTACAGAAAGCAATAAAAGCTCAAAGGGTGGCGGTCTCACAACCACAGGCGCACAAACTAGATGCAGAGATGCAGGTATAGTAGAGACTTTTTTTTTTTTTTTTTTTAAAAGAAGTTCAGATTTCTCAGTGATGTGAATTTTGGGTTTAAGTGCATGATTTTTGGAAAGTTTAAGTTGGAGCAGGGTGCAAAGGGAGGGATTTCTGCAGCTTATCGAGGTCACTTTAGATGAGACAGAATTAATCATTTGGTGTAAATTTGTGCTTCTGTTTCATTTAATGAGGTTCATGTACAAGCAGTGATTAATTGTTTTTTTTGCTTTGGTAACAAAAATATAAACATGGATTTTGCGAACACAGCAGAGACATTTGGCATGGAGTACAAAGTGAGGTGCTGCTCTTTACAGCACATACAGATAGATCTGGTGCATGCTGCAGAGAACGAGGGGGGGGGGGCTTTTACCCTGTGCACAAACTGAACAGTAAGTAATATTAGGTGGTTCAGACTTGCCTTATGGCTTTACGTTGGATTTACCACCACAGTGCTGCAGCTTAATTTTGCTCTCCCTGAAGACTTTGCTGACATTTTCCAAGGACTTGCTTTGAAACCCCGCCTTGATTAGTGAGGCAGATTTTAAAAGGAACTAATCCCATTGCCTGGAATTTCTTCTTCCTTCTTACTTCTTCTTTTTTTTTTTTTTCCTGTGGAGCCGTCAGCAGCCCAGTCAGCAGTAATGCACAGTAACAGGAACCGAAACCATGTGATCCTGAAGCTGAAATGACGGGTATATCTAGCGAGAAAACAGGATGCTGACGCCGGTAACTGATCGTTACAAGTGCAAAAGCAATGTCATCTTGGATTTTGCTCTGTTCATTAGAGTCACATCAAAGAATAGTACTGCCTCTGCTGTTTCACTCGAAAATCATCTGGAGACTGCTGATACTTAGTTATCCGGTCTGACATGTCACTGTAGGCAGACTGTTTGTGGAATACATAAATCTTTCCTGTGCCATGTAAAAATAGGTCTCAAACCTCTACTCCCACTTGAAATCGTGTCCCACCATTTCATAAAACTTGACATTGTGAGGCCTGTAGAAGTCCCTCAGCTGCTCAATAGCATCTCTGTCTATCTGAACATGAGTTCTGCCCTTGGACTTGCCCAGGCAGCGAGGCGAGCCGCTGCTCTCTGGCTTTTTAAGGCAAGGGAAGCCCTTGGTTCGGTTGAAATAGAAATGTTTGTCTGTGACGATGCGCTTCAGTCCGAGAAAGTCTTGCACTCGAGCCAACTCGCCAGCTGGATCTGTGATAAGACGTTCTCCGCTCACAAAGTGGATCTGAGCCAGCGGGAAGTAGCGGAGCCAGTTTTCAAGGTGCAAAGCGTACAGGCCGATCCGGATGGCGTTCCAGGACATGTCCACGATGCCCAGGCTCTGGTTTCTGAAGGCCAGCTCCTGGAAGCTTGGCAGGTCGGGAGTCTTGGATAAAGTCTGGGTGTAATCGGATATTGCTCGGGTGACGGGGTCCCGCACAACCACAATGAGCTTGGTGTCCTGGGACATGGCAGAGATCCGATGAGGCGTCTCTTTTGTCACATAGTAGCTTGGCGTCTTCTCCATTGTGATTTGGCTTTCAAGAGTCCTTGGCATTAGGCCTCTGAATGAAAAATGAAAACACACACAAGATTCAGTGAGGATTATCATGTGTCTTATTCCCATTTCAGTTACTGAGGCACATTCTCAAAACAACTGTGCTTTAATTGCTCCACAGGCTAACAAACTCAGACACGGAGGACAATGTGTCCTTATGTTCACTCTGTCAAAGTAAAAAGTGTATGTTAGATGTCTATTTAGGGCAGCATTACACCAGTGGATTGAACAAGCATCAAAATGCTCCAGTTGGGCCATGAACCCAGTTTCTTCATGTAAATGATAATAAGAGCACTGAAGCAAAGTCATAGTAGTTTGTTGTCACTGGAGACCCGTCTAGCAGACAGCTTTCCCGAACATCAGCGCAGCATGTTTCAGGAGTAATAAATCACGGTGAATGCAAACAGAGCACATATAGCAGACCGACTCTGTTAGGTTGCTTCTGGGTCTCCAAACTGGGTCATTGTGGTCGTTGAAAGAAGTGATCTGAACAGGTAGGAGAAAAGTTTGAAGATCGACTGGAGGGATTCAGAAAGAGCCAGTTACAAAAGAGCTGCAATTAATGATCAGTGTGAAACCGTCTTAACACTATCTTATCTAATTGATCAATTCAAAACAAAGGATTCATTTTCAAGAGACATTGACTTCCTGTAGATGGACCAATCAAATAGTTTTCATGACTGCAAATCAATGACCAAAAGCACCACTTATTAAAATTCACTAATACTTGTGATAATTTATATTCCTTATTAAAACAGTCTTTTCAGTGTCCCAGGAATGAACTTCAGGAATTCTACAGCAGTGTTGGGATTTTCTGTTATGGATTAAATTGCAGCAAATCTAAGATAGATGTAGGTAACATATAAACTACATATTTGGTAATGACAAAAAGAAATAACAAGCTGGTAAACCTAATATCTATTCACTCAAAATACACACTCTTAAAATGATCATTTGAAAGTGTTAGATGGATGAAACAAATAACCCCTTTATAGGAAAATTGACAATTTCACAGTATGCAAACACAAGAAACAATCGCCACAATGGAGTGATGTTTAATAATCTCTGTTGCAAGAACGCATCATATTATTGAGACTGCCCCTCCTTATCTAGCAGAACTCGTGACTGTCCAACCCACTGAAAGGATGCTCAGGTCCCCTGACCTACACACCTTAACCGACTTTGGCCTCTTTAAATCCAGGCTCATTTATTCAGGCTTTTAATTCACAATTTTACGGTGACATCCATCCATCCATTTTCTCCCACTTATCCGTTTCCAGGACGCGGGGGTGGCAGTCTGACCACCGTCACCCAGATCACATTGCACCAGCTGAGCTAGCCGGGGGCTAAAATGGTGATATTTTATCTTATTTTGTATTACTTCATTTTGATTCAATTTGATTTTACTCTTGTTGATATAGTGCATGTATTTACTCTTACTCTCTTTTCTTTCTCGTTTTACTCTCTTTTTACAGTGAAGCACTTTGGTCACCTTGGGTGTTGTAAAGGGCTTTAGAAATGAATGTTGATTGATTGATTGATTGATTGATTGGTTGATTGATTGATTGATTGATTGGTTGATTGATTGGTTGATTGATTGATTGATTGATTGATTGAGCTCTCAACACACATTTTTAAAGCTACAAATCATGAAATGTATGTGACCTTTGTAAATGTTACACTGTTCCTACTGGTTTTACAGAAAATTGTCTCAAGTTTGAATTTTGTTATTTATTTATTTTTCTACAAAATGTATGAAATTGACCCTTGAAATGCCTTTCAGACATTGCTCAGGGTTGAAATTCTTTTCTGAAAAGGTTTGAAAAACGAAATTATTTAAAACATCTTTCATGGGTGCAGTTAAGTTTTTTATTATGGATTCCACAGCTTGCATCAATGATATCTTATCATTTAAAAGAAACATTCTTCCAGAGGTCCAACAATCAATCAAATATTATTACACTGAGAACATTAAATCTGAGAAGTAGATTTTTTTTTTGAATCTGTGAAATCAACAATAAAAATTCAAGTTAGTATATCTCGTATTGAAGTCAAAAATATTTGTTCAAAATACATTTTTTTGTGAACATGAATAATTTAAATAATTTAAGTAATGAGTGTAAGTAATTTGTTTAAACTAAGAACAATCTTGCTTGATCAACATAAATAAGTCATGCAAAAAGTTGCCTTATTTAAAAAAACATTTTTTTAACTACATATAGTAGATAGTTTTTTTTTATCAGTGTATTTGCGGTGAATTGGAGGGTTTGGGGCAGAAAGATGTGGGACTTTTCCTCTCACATGTTTTAAACCCTGTCATGTCTGATGTGTATATTTGAGTCACAACATATTTGATCCTCATTGGATCTCATGGGTGTTGTTAAATTGCAACCTCTGGTGGGTGTCGTGCACATGGCAGGAACAATGAGGAAAATCCTTACGGTTCTCATACCATGTGTGTACATTTTTTCAAAAGAGAACTGAAAGCTCTGGTAATACATTGCACCATGATATGTTAAATGCATGTCAGATATGTTATATAACCTGTGCCGTCTATGTAATGTAAAATATCACGTCTGCAACATAACTGGTGTGATTTCAGCTTTATTGCAAATGTATTGTTTTCTAAATAAATGGCTAATGTTTCATAACATCAATCATGTTTTTCACTGGTATCGTGGCAACAGAAATCTCCCGCGAGCACCTTTTCTGTTGTATAGGTGTGAAGATGTGTTGATAATGAGGATCAAAACTCTCAGATCTGTTGTTTAGGGATTGGAAATCAACTTGTTGTGCTGTTTTGATGCGAGGGCACGTTGAGCCGGCCGCACCGCTGTGATCTGGCCAATCGAACCACTATCTGACGCCTGGCAAATTCACTTCAGGGATCTTCTCCTTTTTATTTATTCTTTTGTTCGGATGTTGAATAATGCAAAACATGCACGGCGCACACTCAATGGGAGATTCAGGCTGAGACGCTTTCAAACAATAATTTAGACTCTTTTTTTGATGAATGCCGACAGGAGAGTTCCCAAGAAGCAATCCTCATTTGACCTTTTCTCTGCATCTTTGACAGCTGACAATCAAAACTACAGTAAGGGGCAAAGGTTCGCATCTCTAAGACAAATCTGTGAGATAAAAGGGCTTCAGCTGCCAACCACCCTGAGCCGTGCCAATTAGCGGAGATACTTCCAGTCTGTAATTATTATATAAGACTGATACACATCCCTCCTACAGACTACATGACAGCCAATCATTAACATGAAATGCATTTTGAGACAGATACGCTGATGAATGAGGTTGTTTATCTGTTATTTAACTGTTTATATTCATCCACATCCTTCATTGACTGAACCAACACATTTGTTTTAACTCTCTAATTAGGTAATCGCAGTGGAGTATGTGATCATCATTCAAACAAAGAAAATTAACGAGATTACACTTTGTGAGTGGGGCTTTATGCAGCATTTTCAGTTCAATAAATCATTCACTTTAAGCTCCATTTCTAAATATTTCAACAAACAAGTAGGACTGGGGCTCAGATGCCTGGCAGCTACAGCAAGACTGCACATTGCACTTTACACGGTTTCCCTCCAGAGGTTGGATTTTATGAGAAATCTGATGAATTGCTCTACAGTACTTCAAAAAAAAAAAGGGGGGGGGGGGGGGGGCACTGTTCTGCCAGTGCAAACAAAGCTCTCCAAAGTTCTTTGCAATAAGAAGTTGAAATGAGTCGAGAGACTGCGGAAAGCACAACCAGCATGTTTACAGACCTCAAAGCACAATATACACAGAGGAGCACTGGGGGGAGGGGAGGGGGGGGGGGGGGGGGGGGGGGGCAAATACAAAACTGCATGGGTTTCTGAAGTCTAACCTGCTGATTTTAAGTCAAGGGTGATTTCAGGGTTGAGTAAAGCTAATTACATATTTATCTCTGTTTTGAGATTCTTCAAATTATTGTAATTTAGTCATATTTTCTTGATGTGAATGGCATTCATGATAAACATTAAACTAGAATTAAAACACACCTGAATATTCAGGCTCACACACATTAAAACATTTGCAGACATGCATTTCAAACTTATACATTTCCCAAGTTCTCTGGTAGAGCAAAATATCACTAATATGAATTAGTATGCACAGCAAAGTGGCCCTGTAGTAAATAATTTACATGCTTTTTCATCATCTTTATTCAGATAAGATGGAGAGGAGATGCATGCCTGCGTATGAAGCACAGCTGACCATAAAGTTGGCAAAGCAGCAACATAATTCATGTTGCAACAATGGAGAAAATAGAGAAAGTGTCGGTGCAATTCCACAGTTAATGACATTAACAATATCGAGCTCTGATTTTGTTAGAAAAACGTGTCAAACATCTTAAATGCGTGTTCACAATTGTCTGCTTTAACTGCACTCTAAATGTTCCTCTTTTTCACTTCATTCCAAGAACAATCTGCTTGGACACGCACGTGCTCAGGTGTGACGTACTCTCACCTGTACCACTCGAGGCCTCTGTCGTAGTTCCTGTCGAAGAAGTGCGTCTCTGTCCCCGCCGCGCGCACATCTGGATGAATCCTGATGAACTCCAGAACGGCTCGCGTCCCTCCTTTCTTCACACCGACTATGATGGCATTCGGTAACTTTTTATTGCCAAACTTTAAATTGCTCATGGGGGGACTGGGCGTGTCGTTCCTGACGGTGTGAAGAGTGAAGGGCGGCGGTCTTTGGTCCACGTTGCTCGTCCGCGCGTCCAAGACGCACGGCAGTGATTTCTGGAGGCGCCTTTTGGCACCGTCGGCGCGCTGACAGCTGGCTGTCGGGTCACCTGACTTGAGCATGACGGTGCCGTCAGGGAATAGCGCACAGTAGCACAAATATGATAGAAAAAGAGACAGCAGACAGATGGATGTTCCTCTGAGCCGGTGCGAGAAAGGGAGAAGTCGACTGAAGAGGAGCACGCATGCCATCTCTCCATGGATATGCACAGTGCATGGTTTATCTAATTGATTTTGTTTGCGCCGCGTCCCCTCTGATTGTTTGTAATTCGCTCCAGTGGCTGAAGTGTCCTCTGACTCCAAAGTAAATCCAAAAAAGAACTTCATTCAGTTGGTGGTCCACACTTCCATCACTTGACTGCGGTGAGTGTTACCACAATCCGTCCGAGTCCCATCTCTGCACTTCATTAAGTGAGGACGTATCCTGCGCTGTATGCGCACTGAATCTGGAGGCGACACCGTCCTGTGAAAGTCCCGGACGTCTCCATGGTCATTACGCACGGAGGCAGCGGGAGGGAGCGCGCTCTCCGGCAACTTGGGCGGACTGTCAGCTTCAAACTGAGCGACAGAAAGAAATGTTTCCACGCCATGACGTCAGAGCATCTTTGCGTTACATAAAAAAAAAAAAGAGTATTCAGCAGTCTCACTCCTCTGATTTCTCATCCACTGTTCAGCATAGAATCCATCAAAAGTGAATATTTCTGCACATATCCCTGTAGCTTATTTTCCCCCACAGCAAGATCGAGTAAAAAATAAAATAAAATTCAAATACGTTTTAAGCCGAAGATCAAAACAAAACGGAAAAACTACTGACGTGAGCATAACATTGGTTCAGACACATTTGAAAGAACCGAAAACTGGAGGATGAAACACATCCATGAAATCTATAATTTAACACTTCAAGGAAAAAAAAGGGAACAAGACCCTCCAAACTGAGACATAGAGCTTCTTCCTGTTGCACCAACCACAGCAGGGGGTTTCTTCTCTTGTAGCGAATGTGCATTAAAGTTTTGAACACTGAACATGAAGTACAATATATCTTTATCGATGATGTGTTGGGGAGTTTGATTTGAGAGTTCTACATGTATAATATCATTTGATATGACTGACAGCTTCAGAGGAGCCAAGCTAAATGTGTTTGAGGTCATATTAAGCTCTTTCTAAAATAAACAGGGCTGTACAGTGGTGTAGTTTGCTCTGACCTCATAAAAGAAAAGTCGCCGGCTCAGGTCCTGCTTGGGATTGGAGGCCTTTCGGGCAGGAGTTTGCATGTTCTCTCTGTGTGTACAGTACATGGGTTTTCTATACTCTGTCTGGATTCCTCCTACAGTTCAAGAATATGCATTTCAGATCAATTGTTGCCGATGACTTGGATGCCTGTCTATGTGGAGTTTGCATGTTCTCAAAACATATAAATGAGGTTAAGCAGTGACCCAACATTTTCCTTAGATGTGTGTGTGGTTGTCTGTCTGTCTGTCTGTGTGTGTTTGTCCTGGGATGGACTGGTGACCTGTCCAGAGTCTATAATTGTGGGAAGGACCTCCATTAACTTGGCCTCAGGGGCATGCCTTTAGGAGTTACCCCAAACCTCTGCTTAGTGTGACACAAAGCAATTATGGCTTGTGGCAATATTATGATCAGCCATCCATCTTTTATATATACGTTATTCCTCCAGGTTAGAAGCAGAGTACACCCTAAGCAGAATACACACAATCACATAAACAGCCTATCTAGAGTTAATCTATATAAAAAAAACAGTGTCAGTGCACTGATGGAGGAAGCCAGTGCAATCTGAGAAAACTAAAAGAAATGCTTGAGTCTGAATTTGAACCTTCGTCTTGTGAGGGAACTGTGTTAACCACTGCACCACTAAGCTGGGTCTCTCCTTATTCAACATTACACAATGATGAACTAAGACACAGTGAGTTCATAATCTCATTGATTAGAAATGACATGATTATCCTTCAAAGGTTATTTCAATGGCAGAATCAAATAATCCATTTGTTTTTGTCCTGAGTGTGATGTCAAAAAGAAACTAAATCAGAGTTGTCAGGCCTTTTTCTTTAATACTGAGTTTGTACTGTAGATGCTAAATAAATAGTAATAATAGTAAAAAAAAACATACCCTTTATTTTAATTTGTTACATCTAAAGTCACAGAGGCCTTTATGCAGTTCCACCTATTATTTCTTGTATAATTAAAAATGTTTAGGTTTTTCAAGGTCACCTTGAAAAGTGTCTTTAAATAAAGTCCTAACGTGTATGATTTCTTTATCTGTTGATTCCTATACATTAAGAGGAGGTCCTCAAACAAAGTGTGTCATGTGTCTGCTCATTAGTGTTTTCTTTAATGCTTTTTTTCCCTCCCCCAGTCAATTATTTTCTTAATTACCACACGCTGCCCCACAGACTGTAATCCGGTGCTTTCAGGGCCATATGAGTTCAGTCACCCACTTTGCCCTGCGTTCCTTTGCACCCTGGAACACTAATAATCTTCTCCTTGCTTCAGGCTTCTTTAGCGTCCCTCCCCTTTAAGCAGGGGAAGTGTTGGGGCGTCGGTGTGTGCGGTCATCCCTCTTAGTTTCCTGATGACTGATACAAATGTAGACAAGCCCAAGGTGGAAACCAAAGAGGATAAAAACTCCCTGTACAGCAGAGACGCATGGGGAGGAGTTGAGGTGTCACAGTGGTGCTCCTGCGGGTGTCTGGGCCCAATCTCAGAGGCCTCTGATTAAAGAATGATTTATAGGGGCTGGTCAGAGAGACCTGCTCAGCAATCCGTCTACTGAATGAGATTTTTCCTCTGGAAGAGGGCGGGTAAATCAAACCTTGGGGCAAGAAGCCTGCAAAGCTCAGCGATAGGGCGAGGTGATTAAATGTTATAATCACTTCTGCTGAGTGCACCGTTTGGCTTTTCTGTATCACACTCATAAATAGTGTTACGAAAAATCTGTTTACCTTTAGTTTAATTCACAGAACATGTGTCTCATTCTACGGAGCAGAGTGTAACATTTCGGGAGCTACATAAACTATGACAGACGAGCAAAAAGCAGGAAAAAAATGAAAAAATAAACCAGGAGGGAAACACATGGTTGCTGAAAGTAAACTTTTGAGAGAATTAATACAGTGGAGAGAGGATAAAGCAGCTGATCCTTTAGAAGGTGGTCCCTCACCTGAGATTGGCAGAGATCGTGAGGCTTTTCATGTCAAAGAAAATGATAATGAAACACACACGAGAATCTGAAGAAGATCTGCGAACTCATCTTCTAATTTACAGTCAGTGTGAATGACTGTAATGTTTTTGCAAATCAGATATGAGCCCTTTATTTTCTTCAGAGATCACTGGACTAGCTCCAAAAAGAAAAGAGAGGTAAATACCACTTTTGGAGGTTATAAAGTTTGCAGCGTGAAACTACGTGGCTTCATCCCACTCAGGGTCTCGGTGTGGGGGGGGGGGGGGGGGGGGGGGGTCAATTCCAGCTGACTTTGGGCCAAAGCACCTGGTCAGGTCACCAGTCCATCACAGGGCAAGCAGACCTTCATTCTCACACAGATTTAGAATCACCATTTAGCCTCATACACATGTTTTTAGATGTAGGGTAATTGAGCTATAACTGTATATAAACCCACTCAGGGAAAACATTCAAATATGAACAAATCAGACTCAAACCGGGAAACGTTTGAGAGTGCGTACCACTACACGCACCCTGGACTGTGGTAGCCAATTACATTGCTAAGACAGACAGACAGACCTTTTTGGATGAACTAGAAATAATATTCAAATCTAAAAAAACAAGGTTGGTTTAAGCTTGGAAGGTTCCTGACATGACAGCAAGTATGAGGGTTTACTTCTGGGGGGGAAACAAGCACACAAAAATAAACAACGTGCCTGAATAAACAATGTGTGTGTCTTTTAATGCATATATAGTTGTTTGTCTCTTGGAGCTTGCTGAATATAGGCCACAGTTTGCCCATTGACCACTCCATCAGCTGCACTGCTCATTTGTCAGCAGAAAGTGAAGCCCGAGGGGGGAAACATCAGCCTGTCTGGAGTGCGATCAGCCACTGAGGGCAGATACAGATGATCCACACAGCTTTATATTACAGATGGATGACGAATCACTCCCACGGATTCAGTTCACACCCCCACCCCACCTTCACCCCACCTCCATGGTTTAAAAAAAATTAAATAAATAAGCTCACACTGTTTTCTGTGGTGACAAACGTGTTGTTACAGTATTATTCATGTGCCAGATCGTCAATTAACATAGTGCTGTACAACTCCCATGATTCATTTATTCTCCATGAATTTAAACAGGAAGACAGTCAAGAAGTGATTAGAAATACTGAAACTGTAATCTGCATTACATACATCTCACCTTTTTTTAGAATCAGTTTGATGCTCTTAAACAGCAAAAAAGAGGAGTCCTACAAATCCACAGGCATTATTATTACAACACTGACACCTGCTGGTTGTTTTGTAATAATGCAGAAATTGGTGCGTCATTGAGGTTTGACTCTTAAGTGAAAGCAAAACTCCAAACTGACATATTTCCTGTTTGTTGCAGAGCTGGCCAGACTGAGGACAGCAATAAAACAGTAAGTTTAGTTACTTTTTAAACTCCATTATCACCACCATATGCGAGACTCTATCCAGAGATGAACTGGAAATTGTTAGAAAACAAATGAAATCCTGCAGTTTATATTTATGTGATTTTCTGCATGAATATAAAAAAAATTGAAAGTGATTATAGTTGCCAAAGTCGCCTCAGACGTGCGGGACAATACAATTAACTCTAAAATGTCTTTGCTGGACCTGCTAGCTCAGTTGGTAGAGCATGAGACTCACAATCTCAGGGTAGTGGGTTCGTGTCCCACGCCGGGCGCGTGGGACCACCTTCCCGTGGGCTCACCACCTGCAGGAAGGTTCTTAAATGGTGCATTGTGATCTGGGTGACAGTGCTCAGACTGACACCCCTGCGACCCGGAAATGGATAAGCGGAAGAAAATGAATGAATGAATGTCTATGCTGGTTTTCAGTAATAATGGTGAAGAAGAAGATTTACTCCAAAGTTGAGGGAAACACTCTGAACTATCATGAACAATTTCTCGACAAACTCCGCGAAAAAGGAGCCAGAGTTGTGACCGATGAAGAGGACAGTGACGCGACCATCCTGTTCTTTCCCATTGTCAGCCGCTTTCAGGCAGACATCCGTGCAGCTTTATCCAACGTCTCAGGTAAACACCAAGAACAACAATCATGATATATTTTTTTTTTATTGTTGAAAATGACATTAAAAACTGAATATTTCCTCAAATTGCTTGGATTGTGTGTTTTCCCTGTTTGTTTTTTCTTCTTCCAGTTTCTCATGAAAATAAAAAACCATTGATTGTGGTGGCAATGCATCACACATTCAATCGAAACCACCACTTACCAGAGCATGAACAGATGGCGGCCTACCCTGCAGTGAATCTCATAGTGCACTGTTTGTTCTTTGAAAAAAAGGGCCTATTGAAATGCCCCTGCAATAAAAAGACAAAGAAGCTGGTCTGCGAAGAGGTAATCATACTTTTTTTATTCTAAAATCATATATATTCACTCCACCCTTTAATTCAAAGGATGTTGAATGATGATAATTGACAATGAGATCCAATATGTAATTCATTCATTCCGAAATAAAGCAGACATGGAGAAATCTGAACATACAATCTTCTGAAGAGTTTTATGTGTCATTTCACTCACGCATTAATAAAAAAAAAAAAGTTTTATTCTGCAACAGAGCGCAGGATTACATGCTTATTTGTGCTGTAGCATCACATCTTGATTCAAGGTTTAATCGTGCACCCCAGCTGAGGTCCGCAGACACACAACTAGTCCCCTTTTATTTCAAGATACAGTGATCAGCCATAATATCATGACCACTAAGTTACGTGAATAACAGTGATTATCTCTTTATTGTGGTAATCCCACTGGGGGATGAATCATTGGCCGCAAAACTTGTGCCAAGTCGAAGATGTGATCCTATGATCAGCCATTCGGTCTAATTCACTAGTTTTCTATGTATCCCAGTGAATTCAAGGCTTTGTGTAAACCCCACTGGGAATATATCAAAGGTTTGAGTTCAGGCTTGGAGGCCTTTCTGTTTGGAGTTTGCATGTTTTCTCCAGTTACTCTCATTTCTTTTAACGGCGCAAAGACATGCATTGGTAGTTAATTGGTGACGGGATGTTTGTAGGTGTGAAGGTGAGTGTGTGTGTAGTTGTGTGTCTCTGTTTTTGCCCTGTGACGGACGTTCAACCTGTGCAAGGCGTATTCGTCCTTCATTCACAGACAGACGGGGTCAGCTTAAGTTGGGTAAAATGGTATTGAAGATGGATGGATGGAAGAATGAATGACTTCGTACTTTTTGCTCTGCTGTCTGCAAAACTTTAATCCAGAAGTCCATAATCCAGAAGCCACGACATGCATCCAAACTTTCTTATTTGGACCTTTTTTGTTAAAGTTGAATGAAGATAATTCATATCTTAGTAAATAATCACAAAAACGAAATAAATCAAGGTTTAGGTGGAATACGCAAGGTTGTTAGAGGTTTTTGTTATGTTTTAACTTATATAAAACACAGTTTAAAATGTTCTGTTTTTCTTGTTTCATTCACAGCTGGGGCTCTCAACACGGAAATTACAATTGTTAAAGAAAAAGGGAGATCGAAACCTGCAACAATTAAAAAAAATCTAAAGGATTCCTTCAATTCTCATTCTCAAGTACTCATGATTTAATTCCCTGTGTATACATGTGAGTGATGCTCATTATTATTATTTATTTTTCCAATGATGTCTTTGCATGGTGCTCTGTTAAATGCATGTCCTCACAATTCTGTTTCACTTGATGGAATTTAATCTGCTTATGAGGATGCACGCGCACTAAACACGTTGCTTGTAGACTGCATAATAAAGGAATAACATTCACTGGTGTCATTTTGATCCTGGCTCATTCCTTGGGTTGGACAGTTTGACATCCACTCACTGAGATTAAACACCGTGTCGTCCTCCTACTTTTACACGAGGGCCCATAGGAAAGCAGAGGATCAGCTGCAGAGTCTGAGCCACTGCAGTTACATTGATTGTTTGACCATTCATCTGATACTTCCTCATTATATGCTCTGAGCTGTGTAGGTTATTCACACTGAGGCCAGTAGGCTGCGCACGTTGTGATAGAAGAAGCTGCTGGCAGTGCATGAGAAAAGTGTTTAAATGAGAGCTTGAGTGGTGATGGCAAAATGTAGAAAGACAAATTAGATCAACCAATGTAGATATAATGAAAAAAACAGCAATGAGTAAATAAAATAAAAAAACTTGATAGTAATCTTCATTACTTAGGTTGATAAGATTTGTTATCCTTTTCAGCATAGTACTTAATTCATAGTACTTTAGTAATTTATCAGTTTAATTAAAAAAAAGTCCCCCTTTGCTCATTCAACTCAACTCAACTCAACTCAACTTTATTTATATGGCAATTTAAAAATGACGACAGCTGAAACAAAGTGCTGTACATAATTAGGTATAAAAAGTAAGTGCGAACAATAAAACAATAAGGAAGTAAAATACAAATGACAAAATGCCAACAATAGAAATAGGAGATGAATCTGAAGCTGGTTTGAAAGCCAAATAAATAAAATGGGTTTTAAGATTAGTTTTAAATGTGGACAGTGAGGGTGGACAGAAAAGGGGACAGCACAGAGCTTGGTCTCAGGACAAGTAATGTAATTGAGTTATAATATAATAAAAAGCATAACTCTTCTTATGGCAGTTAGATGTTGTCCGCAATGGTTGCAACTTTGACACGTATGATTTTGCACTGAACTGTATGTTGTAATCCTAATTTCTTTCTATTACACTGTCCTAATATATGGTTTTCATGAAATAGTTCATCTTTTCACCTTCCATTTATTAATTTTCTCCCAAAATTCAGAACAAACTCATCCATCCATCCATCCATCTTCTCCGTTTCCGGGTCGCGGGGGTGGCAGTCTGTCACCCTGATCACATTGCACCGATTAAGAACCTTTCCTGCGGGTGGTGAGCCCTCGGGAAAACACACTAATCATGTTGGGAAAATACTTCCCTCTGACCCCCAGACATTTCCTGCTGCTCTCTGGTCCCCACAACCCATCAAAATAAAAGCAGGAACTCCATTTATTTTGACCTGTTTCATAATTTTTATCTTCCCTTCTTTCTGCCTTAGAATCAACACTGTGCAAACTATATCATCTCAGCTGCTCCGCATATTAGAGAAACAAACTAAACACCTCTGCTTCCTGGTGCAATGTAGAATGAGGGAGCATATAATAGAGAGAAACCTGGATTTTCACTCCTAAAACTTTAGAGGAACGCGTTTCCTGGAACAGCCTTTACAGCACATTTCCCCACTGTGCTGAAAGCTTCATCAGTTTTTCATCATCATATGTGAATATTTCTGCAAAGTGTCAACACTTTCCGACTTCGTGTGCCATCTGTGGAGTCGCACTTTCACTGGATTCATTGTTAGGATTGAAGTTGGCTTTGTGAAATATCTATCTATCTATCTATCTATCTATCTATCTATCTATCTATCTATCTATCTATCTATCTATCTATCTATCTATCTATCTATCTATCTATCTATCTATCTATCTATCTATCTTAGTTACTATTTCACTCTCTTTAAGTAATCAGTCTTGGGATACACAGTTCAGCCATAACATTATGACCACTGAGAGGTGAAGTGAGAAACGCTCATTTTACTGTTAGTCAGTAGGATTTATTAGGCAGCCCTTTTCCCCTCAAAGGTGATTTGTTCAAAGCAGGAATAGTTCATTGGGAGTTTGATTGGAAAACTAATCGTGATTTCTCGAGGACTGGGTCAGAGCTTCCTCAAAGCTACAGGTCTAAAGGGTATTTCTGGTCGGCGGTGATCTGCAGCTCTACTGCTGAAAAGAAGAAAAGAGATATGAGACAAGGTGCCACTAACGCTTTGATGCACACGGAGGGGAGTGACGTTTGGTTCCCTTGTTTGTCCAAGAATTCCAGCTCCTGGAGGATTTAATGCTGCTTATTGAAATTGTCAGTGCATCACAATGTGTTGATTATTGATAGTAAAAGAAGAGACATTATGATATTTGGCATATTACAGCGGAGTATTGTATGTTTTAAATGCAATAAAATGAAAGATTGATAAGATAAGATATAAGATAAGATATCCCTTTATTTATCTCACATGTGGAGAAATTTGCAGTGGTACAACAGGATAGTTGTACCACTGCAAATATATATATATTGATAGAATATTAACCTCCATGTTATCCATAGAGTGAGTTTATGAGAAGTCCTTAATACTCACCACTCACTTTGCAGGCAGTCCTGACTTCATCATTTCCCTTTGCAGCGCACACATCTGGGTATCCACCTCAGGTTTTTTGCAGCAGTGACTTTGCAGCCTCTTCCTCCCTTCAGCTTTTTTCCGTTTGATTGAGGGTACTTTAATGATGAAGTTGAGTGCTTGAATATGATTTGCTGAAGTACGCAAGATTTGCTGAAGCATCAGCTTGGCACTGTGCTGGACACTGATTCCCCTGGGATATCTTGTAAATCGTATGCTGATCTGTATGATGGTCTGTGTCTTGCTGACTTTGTTGATTCATACGGGCCTGGAATAGTAATGTTCCAGCAGAAGGTTAAATCTCTGTATTCACTCATTTGACCCAGATTTTTTTACTGAGGTTTGTACTATTTGTCATGACCTTTCTTGGCTGTTTAGACCTGTGACATTTTGCATCTTTGGATTGTTGGACTCCTGAGACCAGGTTGTTTGACATACCTGCAACCCTGATGCCTTGGGGTTTGTATGCGCCATAATTCCTGCTCTATACGGCCTGTAAAATCAAGGCTCTGACAGTCTTCAGGTACCTGTCAGCCAGCTTTGAGTACAATGCTGTAAATTCACTGCAACACTAAGTAAGTTGCTATGTTCCTCCAGGGTATCAGGCTGATGTTAGAGTATTTTCTGTTTGTGTGGCTGCTGCAGCGCATAGTATCATCAATCTCCCTATAGAGCCTTTTCACTGCATCTGAAGGAAACAAAACAAAATCTTTACCTTCAAACCTATTTGCAGCCATGCAGCTCTGTTTCTATGAGCTGATGTTGAATGTCCGAACACAACAAAATCAATGGCTCAGTGCTGTACCGTTTATTTGCAATCATCTCTACCATAATCTCCTCCCTCCTTTCAACGTTTCCGGCCTTGAGTTTCCTATTTGTTGAGTTGTGTCTGGAAATAAAAGCATATTGTCGTAACTACTCCTGGGGTGCCTGACACCTTGACTGAGAAGAACGTCACTGTGTTTTTAGAAGATTCATTGCCACCTAAAGATTATTTCTTCTTGTGTAAAACTGTTGTTTGCATACATACAGTGCAGCAGTATGAATCTTGCTATTCCAAACTTTTCGACGACAGATCAGAGAAGGTTTTACTGACTGACTTTACTGTATTTATAGGAGTAAATCAGTGTGCTTTGCTAAATAGGATGCATTTGATATTTTTCGGTTTTGTGTTTTTAAATAGTTTCACATTGTCTTTAAAACAGCTTTTAAAGTGTTGTCTGAATACTTCTACTATTACTACTACTACTAATATCAATAATAAAAATCTAATTTAATTTAGAAATATGTTTTGCTTTCACTACAGAGATTGGCACTTAGCCACAGGTGATACATATAATTTCAATTCTCAATTGCAAATAGTATACTGTATATACTGCATTATTAAAAGCATTTAAGACACAAAATAAACCACATGTGGGCATATAAAAGTAATTGGCCTGATATGTTTAGTGTATTGCTGGCTGTAAGTTTGATACAACCAACTGGTAGAAATGCGCTATTATAGTTTAGCCACCTGCCCAGAAGGATAAAACATTTGTGGCCCTCACAATAATCAGTGTTTCCAATTGTTGATGTAATAGCAGCAATTTAGATTTTGATGTGGAGGAGATTTCATTTTATTGTTGCACTTCACTCGTTTGCTCACAAGGTGGCAGTTGAAGACGAGACTTTCCGCTGCTTTAGTGCAGCAGCTGCTCAATAGGCGTATGAGCAGCAGGCTCTCTATAAACTGTCAGATTTCATGGAATAAACACGGAATCTGGATTTTGACAATGCTCATAAGTGAAATGTAAAGACAATGGAAGTGCAACATATTACATCATTGACATGTCCACAGCAAGCTCACTCCAATATAAGGTGGCTCCAGTACACTTATGGACTCGGAGAGACAAATGGATCCTCTGCTGTGCTAGATATTCTCATTTCACAACATTTTGAGCTTAAACATGCTAAATAAAAACTCACAAGCAGCCCGCTGAGCTGAACTTTGTGTTGGACTCTAACAGCCGAATGTGACCTCTTTGCATTAGTGCACAAACTGCAGGCCCACATCAGCACATGAACATGAACACACACACACACACACACACACACACACACACACACACACACACACACACACACACACACACACACACACACACACACACACACACACACACACACACACACGCACGCACGCACGCACGCACGCACGCACGCACACACACACACACACACACACACACACACACACACACACACATAGAAGTCCTCACAATTATATTCACTAAGACACTGTGTACAAACCAAAAGTGAATTCTCACAGACAGGAAATGATGTCAGTTCTTGTCTCCAAGGAGATGAAGGCAGTTGCTAAGATACTGTGACACTAGGATTTTTCTCTCTATTTTCTCTCCCTCTCTGTCTCTAACACACACACACACGCACACACACACACACACACACACACACACACACACACACACACACACACACACACACACACACACACACACACACACACACACACACACACACACACACACACACACACACACACACACACACACACACACACACACACACACAGGAATGTCACCATGAATAAGTCGAAACTCTAGCTTGTATCTCTCTTATTCTCTCGCACAGATGGCAATGAGCACCAACTCAACTTTTTCTGTTGCGTTTCTATAAATAACCACCAAAAGCATCTTTGTTCACATTCCCAATTGGATGCTTGGGGCCATTAAACCGATCGCTGCTGCTCTTCACCCAAATCTAACAACAGAGCTACTGCCACAGAAATCAGCCACATTCACAATTTCTCCCTTTGAATTGTGTGCAGTTACTCAGTCACCCACTTCCAAAGCGAGAGAGGCCTGTAGCCCCTGAAACGATAGAAAGTGATGGATGCATATCAGCACCCCTCCAAAGCTCCTGCACAGTGTGAGCTGCACCTCTCCAGTGCTATCAGCATGCCACATATGTCTTGGCACTAGCATGTTGCCGCCAAATCCCCATCACCCTCCCCTCCTCCTCCCCTGTGGCAACTAACACAGCATTAAGAGTTTATGGGGTTTGGGTTGTATTGGAAATGCCATGCACTCGTCCTCTGGATGCTGGGATTAGCTCTATCTGCTGTATTTCTACTCCAGGAGCCTTCCTGTACTGATGACACAAGCAATACGGCAATGAGTGTTTGTTCATTTACTGTGCACAAATGCATGTCCTTCTCCCTCCCTCCCTGCACCCCCACCCCCCCCACACACACACACAAACGCCCCCCCCCCCCCCCCCCCCCCCCCCCACACACACACACACACACACACACGCACACACACACACACGCTCAAGGGTGCCTGTGCACACACTATACATGCATAAGGGGAATATCAGATTCAATGTGCAATGACACAGTGAGGACAGAGAGTGGATAGAGGGGTGAAGGAAGGAGAGCAGAGGCACAGGGTGGGTTTGGCATGGACGGCATGGAGTCATTTTAAATGGTGCGGGGGTTGCAAGGCAAAAAAAAGATGCCCAGAGAGCGGGGACGAGAGTGGCGGAAAAGCACCGAAAGGCAGCCAGGGTTGGACGTTAGACGGGATATGGGCTAAGATTTCAACATGAGTGAGGGGGAATGAGGGAAGAGGGAGAAAGAAGGAAAGGAGGAATATCCTCTGCACCACTGTGTGACTGGAAATTTAATAGAGGGAGAGAGATAGAGGGAGAAAGAGGGTAGGGGAGAAAGGTAGATGGGTGGAAGAGAGAGAGAGGGAGAGAGAGAGAGAGAGAGAGAGAGAGAGAGAGAGAGAGAGAGAGAGAGCCAGGGGAGGGGGAGGGGGAGGGGGAGGGGAGAGGAAGAGAGAGGCAAAAGGCACAGAGACCTCATTGCTGTGCAGCTTTCAGCAAAAGCTAGTGGTCGTGAACAATGCTCACTACGGCATTCACAGAGAGGGGAGGGGAGGAGCGAGGGAGAGGGGGAAGGAGGGAAGGGAGAGAGATGGAGAGGAGAGAGAGAATATATATCTTGGGGGTCTTTCTGAAGCATCACTGGCCTTCTGTGTCCTTTGACCTTTAGTGTGAGCTGAGACAGAGCAAAGATGT